>NW_027667920.1:0-1000 GCF_963924665.1 Micromys minutus | reverse complement strand
GAAACACCAACATTTTAAAGTCCCAAACTTTTCATGGATTCACACAATAGCCAAATCATTTACTCCCACTGCTGCTAAGCCACATCTTGTGAGTCTGAAAACTTTTCCCAAGTGATTCAAACCATTTCTCCAAAACTAGGGTTGGTAAGATGGCTCGTGGTAATGGCGATTGTCACCAAGCCTGATGACCAGAGAGTTCTGATCATCTCACCCACTCACAGGAGATACAGCTGGAGGTTTATCTTGGTGATAGACTTGCCTAGCACACACAAAGCCCTGGGTTCCAACACACACACACACACACACACACACACACACACACAAGGGTAAGGGTCGTGCTCAGCAGATGGTACAGATCAGTAGTCTTAGATACGTCTAGCTTGCTCAAGGATGTGAATCCTATCCCCAGAACTGAAAATAAGTAAATAAAATTAATAAACTCCAGGCAAAATACCTCTGCCACCTCAGGTCCTAATGATTGAATTTTACCCCTTCCCTGTGTTTCAAAAAGCTAACCTTCCAGTGTTTGGAGGTAAAGTCTTTTAAAGAAGTGATTAAAGACCAGCCATAGTGATTCACACCTGTAAGCTCGGTGCTCCAGGCTGAGGGAGGTACATATGGCCATGAAGAGGAGGCCGTGAATCTGGACTATACAATGAATTCCAGACCAGCCTGGGCTATAGAGAAAGACACTGTTTCAGAAAGAGAAACAAAATGAGTCTGGATGGCTGAGCAGCTAAGAGCACTTGCTCTTCTTGCAGAGGACAGAGGTTGAGTTCCCCGCATGGTGCCTTACAAACGTGTGAAACTTCAGCTCCAGGAAGAAGTTCCATACGCCCTCTCCTGGCTCTCACAGGTACTGCAGGCATAGGGTGCACAGAGATATACATGTAGGTATGAGAATACACATAAGCATTCATTCACTCGTTTTATTTTCCAAGACAGGGTTTCTCTGTGTATTCCTGACTGTCCTAGAATTCACTCTGTAGACAAGACTAGC
>NW_027667921.1:0-62000 GCF_963924665.1 Micromys minutus | reverse complement strand
GGGAAAAGGCAAAAATGCACTTATTTTGAGTCAAAAAGGCGGAAAATTTCCTTATTTTCGGGCAAAAATAAAGAAATTTCCATTTTTTATGGCAAAAAGTAATACATTCCCTTTATTTTCGGGCAAAAAAGCAGAAATTCTCCGTATTTTGGAGCAAAATTGCAGAAATTCCCCTAATATTGGTGCAAAAATACAGAAATTCCCTTTATTTTTGGGCAAAAAAGCAGAAATTCTCCATATTTTGGTGCAAAAAGGCTGAAATTCCCCTTCTTTTGAGGTAAAATGCTAAAATTCCCCATATTTTGGGGCAAATTGGCAGAAATTCCCCATATGTTGGGGCAAAAAGACAGAAATTCTCCTTATTTTGGGGCAAAACTCAGAAATTTCACTTGTTTTACGGCAAAATTGCAGAAATTTCAGTTATTTCAGAGAAAAAAAGCAAAAATTTTTTCTTATTTTGGGGCAAAAATGCAGAAATTCTTCTTATTTTGGAGCAAAAAGGCAGAAATTCACCTAATTTTGGGGTAAATTTGCAGAAATTTCACATATGTCAGGGCAAGAAGGCAGAAATTTCCCTTATTTTGGGGCAAAATTGCAGAAATTTCACTTATTTAAGGGTAATAAGTCAGAAATTTTCTTTATTTCGGGGCAAAAAAGACAGAAATTACCCATTTTTGGGGGGAAAAGGCAGAAATTCCCCTTATTTTGGAGCAAAAATGAAGAAATTTCGCTTTTTCATGGCAAAAAGTTATGCATTCCCCTTATTTTCGGGCAAAAAGGCAGAAATTCCCCTCATTTTGGGACAAAAAAGCACAAATTTCCCATATTTTCGGGCAAAATTGCAGAAATTTCATTTATTTCAGGGTAAAAAGTCAGAAATTCCCCTTATTTTGGGGCAAAAAGCAGAAATTTCTTTGATTATGGTACAAAATTGAAGAAATTTTCCTTATTTTGAAACAAAAAGGCAGAAATTCCCCATATTTTTGGGCAAAAGGCAGAAATTCTTCTTATTTTGAGGTAAAATGCAGAAATTCCCCTTATTTAGAGGTAAAATGCTGAAATTCCCCAAATATTGGACGGAAATGCAGAAATTCCCTTTATTTTGGGGCCAAAAAGCAGAAATTCCCCGTATTTTGAAGCAAAATTGCTGAAATTCTCATAATTTTTAGGCAAAAATACAGAAAATCTCCTTTTTTCGGGGGCAAAAAGTCAGAAATTCCCCTTATTTTGGGGCAAAATTGCAGAAATTTCCTTTACATTTGGGCAAAATTGCAGAAATTTCCCTTATTTTGGGTCAAAATTGCAGAATTTCACTTATATCAGAAAAAATGCAGAAATTTTATTATTTTGGGGCAAAAAGGCACAATTTATTATTTTGTTACAAAATTGCAGAAATTTTTCTTATTTTGGGGCAATAAGGCAGAAATTCCCCATATTTTGGGGCCAAAAGGATGAAATTCCCTTTATTTTCGGGCAAAATGTCAGAAATTTCCCTTATGTTGGGGAAAAAATCAGAAATTTCGTTTATTTTTGGGGAAAAGGCAAAAATGCACTTATTTTGAGTCAAAAAGGCAGAAAATTTCCTTATTTTCGGGCAAAAATAAAGAAATTTCCCTTTTTTATGGCAAAAAGGTATACATTCCCTTTATTTTCGGGCAAAAAAGCAGAAATTCTCCGTATTTTGGAGCAAAATTGCAGAAATTCCCCTAATATTGGTGCAAAAATACAGAAATTCCCTTTATTTTGGGGCAAAAAAGCAGAAATTCTCCATATTTTGGTGCAAAAAGGCTGAAATTCCCCTTCTTTTGAGGTAAAATGCTAAAATTCCCCATATTTTGGGGCAAATTGGCAGAAATTCCCCATATGTAGGGGCAAAAAGACAGAAATTCTCCTTATTTTGGGGCAAAACTCAGAAATTTCACTTGTTTTATGGCAAAATTGCAGAAATTTCAGTTATTTCAGAGAAAAAAAGCAAAAATTTTTTCTTATTTTGGGGCAAAAATGCAGAAATTCCCCTTATTTTGGAGCAAAAAGGCAGAAATTCACCTACTTTTGGGGTAAATTTGCAGAAATTTCACATATGTCAGGGCAAGAAGGCAGAAATTTTCCTTATTTTGGGGCAAAATTGCAGAAATTTCACTTATTAAAGGGTAATAAGTCAGAAATTTTCTTTATTTCGGGGCAAAAAAGACAGAAATTACCTATTTTTTGGGGGAAAAAGACAGAAATTCCACTTATTTTGAGGCAAAAAGGCAGAAATTCCCCTTATTTTGGAGCAAAAATGAAGAAATTTCGCTTTTTCATGGCAAAAAGTTATGCATTCCCCTTATTTTCGGGCAAAAAAGCAGAAATTCCCCGTATTTGGAACAAAATTGCAGAAATTACCCTAATTTTGGGGCAAAAGGCAGATATTCCCTTTATTTTAAGGCAAAAATCAGAAATTCCCCTTACTTTTGGGCAAAATTGCAGAAATTTCACAAATTTAGGAGCAAAATTGCGGAAATTTCACTTATTTCAGGGAAAAAAGCAGAAATTTTCCTTATTTTGGGGCAAAAATGCAGAAATTCCTAATATTTTGTGGCAAAAATGCAGAAATTTTCCTTATTTTGAGGTATAAAGGCTGAAATTTACCTTATTTGGGGGCAAAAAGGCAGAAATTTTTTTTATTTTGTGGCAAAATTGCAGGAATTTACCTTATTTAGGGGCAAAATTGCATAAATTTCACTTATTTCAGTGTAATAAGTCAGAAAATTTCCTTAATTTGTGGCAAAAAAGACAGAAATTTTCTTTGTTGGGGGAAAAAGACAGAAATTCCACTTATTTAGAGGCAAGAAGGCAGAAATTCCCCTTATTTTGGAGCAAAAATGAAGAAATTTTCCTTTTTTATTGCAAAAAGGTATGCATTCCCATTATTTTCTGTCAAAAAGGCAGAAATTCCCCTTATTTTAGAGCAAAATTGCAGAAATTCCCCTAATTTTGGGGCTAAAAGGAAGAAATTCTCTATATTTTGGGGCAAAATGACAGAAATTCTTTTTATTTTGGGGCAAAACTCAGAAATTCCACTTATTTAGAGGCAAAATGGCAGAAATTCCTCTTATTTTGGAGCAAAAATGAAGAAATTTCCCTTTTTTATGGCAAAAAGTTATGCATTCCCTTTATTTTCGGGCAAAAAGGCAGAAATTCCCCGTATTTTGGAGCAAAATTGCAGAAATTTCTTTAATTTTGGGGCAAAAAGCAGAAATTCCCCTTATTTTGGGGTAAAATTGAAGAAATTTCAAATATTTCAGAGCAAAATGGCAGAAATTCCCCTTATATTTGGGGCAAAAAGATGAAATCCATAATTTTTACTAAAATTGAAGAAATTTCACTTATTTCGGGACAAAAAGGCAGAAATTCCACTTAATTTCGGGCAAAAAGGCAGAAATGACCCGTATTTTGAAGCAAAATTGCAGAAATTCCCCTAATATTGGTGCAAAAATGCAGAAATTCCCTTTATTTTTGGGCAAAAAAGCAGAAATTCTCCATATTTTGGTGCAAAAAGCCTGAAATTCCCCTTATTTTGAGGTAAAATCCTAAAATTCCCCATATTTTGGGGCAAAAGGCAGAAATTCCCCTCATTTTGGGGCAAAAAGGCACAAATTTCTCTTATTTTCGGGCAAAATTGCTGAAATTTCATTTATTTTAGGGTAAAAAGTCAGAAATTCCACTTATTTTGGGGCAAAAAGCAGAAATTTCTTTGATTATGGTACAAAATTGAAGAAATTTTCCTTATTTTGAAACAAAAAGGCAGAAATTCCCCATATTTTGGGGCAAAAGGCAGAAATTCTTCTTATTTTGAGGTAAAATGCAGAAATTCACCTTATTTAGAGGTAATATGCTGAAATTCTCCAATTATTGGGCGGAAATGCAGAAATTCCCTTTATTTTGAGGCTAAAAAGCAGCAATTCCCCGTATTTTGAAGCAAAATTGCAGAAATTCTCATAATTTTCAGGCAAAAAGGCAGGAATTCTTCTTATTTTGGGGCAGAAAGACAGAAAATCTCATTTTTTCGGGGGCAAAAAATCAGAAATTCCCCTTATTTTGGGGCAAAATTGCAGAAATTTCCTTTACATTTGGGCAAAATTGCAGAAATTTCCCTTATTTTGGGTCAAAATTGCAGAAATTTCACTTATATCAGAAAAAATGCAGAAATTTTCTAATTTTGGGGCAAAAAAACAGAAATTTCTATTATTTTGTTACAAAATTGCAGAAATTTTTCTTATTTTGGGGCAAAAAGGCAGAAATTCCCCATATTTTGGGGCAAAAAGGCTGAAATTCCCTTTATTTTCGGGCAAAAAGTCAGAAATTCTCCTTATGTTGGGGAAAAAAGACAGAAATTTCGTTTATTTTTGGGGAAAAGGCAGAAATGCACTTATTTTGAGTCAAAAAGTCGGAAAATTTCCTTATTTTCGGGCAAAAATGAAGAAATTTCCCTTTTTTATGGCAAAAAGGTATACATTCCCTTTATTTTCGGGCAAAAAGGGAGAAATTCTCCGTATTTTTGAGCAAAATTGCAAAAATTCCCCTAATTGTGGGGCAAAAAGGCAGAAATTCCCCATATGTTGGGGCAAAAAGACAGAAATTCTCCTTATTTTGGGGCAAAACTCATAAATTTCACTTGTTTTAGGGCAAAATTGCAGAAATTTCAGTTATTTCAGAGAAAAAAAGCAAAAATTTTTTTTTATTTTGGGGCAAAAAGGCAGAAATTCCTAATATTTTGTGGTAAAAATGCAGAAATTTCCCTTATTTTGAGGTATAAAGGCTGAAATTTCCCTTATTTGGGGCCAAAAAGGCAGAAATTTTTTTTATTTTGGGGAAAAATTGCAGGAATTTACTTTATTTTGGGGCACAATTGCAGAAATTTCACTTATTTCAGGGTAATAAGTCAGAAATTTTCCTTAATTTGTGGCAAAAAAGACAGAAATTCCCTTTGTTTTGGGGGAAAAAGACAGAAATTCCACTTATTAAGAGGCAAAAAGGCAGAAATTCCTTTTATTTTGGAGCAAAAATGAAGAAATTTTCCTTTTTTATGGCAAAAAGGTATGCATTCCCCTTATTTTCGGGCAAAAATGCAGAAATTCCCCGTATTTTGGAGCAAAATTGCAGAAATTCCCCTAATTTCGGGGCAAAAAGGCAGAAATTCTCTATATTTTGGGGCAAAAAGACAGAAATTCTTTTTATTTTGGGGCAAAACTCAGAAATTCCACTTATTTAGAGGCAAAATGGCAAAAATTCCTCTTATTTTGGAGCAAAAATGAAGAAATTTCCTTTTTTATGGCAAAAAGGTATGCATTCTCCTTATTTTCGGGAAAAAAGGCAGAAATTCCCCGTATTTTGGAGCAAAATTGCAGAAATTCCCCTAATTTTGGGGCAAAAGGCAGAAATTCCCCTTATTTTGTGGTAAAATTGAAGAAATTTCAAATATTTCAGGGCAAAATGGCAGAAATTCCCCTTATTTTGGGGCAAAAATGACATCCATAATTTTTACTAAAATTGAAGAAATTTCACTTATTTCGGGACAAAAAGGCAGAAATTCCACTTAATTTTGGGCAAAAAGGCAGAAATGACCCATATTTTGGAGCAAAATTGCAGAAATTCCCCTAATATTGGTGCAAAAGTGCAGAAATTCCCTTTATTTTGGGGCAAAAAGGCAGAAATTCTCATAATTTTCAGACAAAAAGGCAGAAATTCTCCTCATTTTGAAGCAAAAAGACAGAAAATCTCCTTTTTCGGGGGCAAAAAGTCAGAAATTCTCATTATTTTAAGGCAAAATTTCAGAAATTTCCTTTACTTTGGGGCAAAATTGCAGAAATTTCCCTTATTTTGGGGCAAAATTGCAAAAATTTCACTTATTTCAGAAAAAATGAAGAAATTTTCTTATTTTGGGGCAAAAAGGCAGAAATTTCTACTATTTTGGTACAAAATTGCAGAAATTTTTATTTTATGCCAAAAAGGCAGAAATTCCCCATATTTTGGGGCAAAAAGGCAGAAATTCCCCTTATTTTTAGGTTAAAAGGCTGAAATTCCCCTTATTTTCAGGCAAAAAGTCAGAAATTCCCCTTATGTTTGGGCAAAAATACAGAAATTTCATTTATTTTTTGGGAAAAGGCAGAAATTGCACTTATTTTGAGTCAAAAAGGTGGAAAATTTCCTTATTTTCTGGCAAAAATGAAGAAATTTCCATTTTTTATGGCAAAAAGGTGTACATTCTCTTTATTTCCGGGCAAAAAGGCAGAAATTCCCCGTATTTTGGAGCAAAATTGCAGAAATTCCCCTAATTGTGGGGCAAAAAGGCAGAAATTCCCTATATGTTGGGGCAAAAAGACAGAAATTCTCATTATTTTGGGGCAAAACTAAGAAATTTCACTTATTTTAGGGCAAAATTGCAGAAATTTCAGTTATTTCAGAGAAAAAAAGCAAAAATTTTTCTTATTTTGGGGCAAAAAGGCAGAAATTCCCATTATTTTGGGGCAAAATCAGAAATTCACCTTATTTTGGGGTAAAATTGCAGAAATTTCACATATTTCAGGGCAAAAAGGCAGAAATTTCCCTTATTTTGGGGCAAAATTGTAGAAATTTCACCTATTTCAGGGTAATAAGTCAGAAATTTTTGTTATTTTGGGGCAAAAAAGACAGAAATTCCCTTTCTTTTGGGGGGAAAAAACAGAAATTCCACTTATTTAAAGGCAGAAAAGCAGAAATTCCCCTTATTTTGGAGCAAAAATGAAGAAATTTCTCTTTTTTATGACAAAAAGGTATGCATTCCCCTTATTTTCAGGCAAAAAGGCAGAAATTCCCCGTATTTTGGAGCAAAATTGCAGAAATTCCCCTAGTTTTGGGGCAAAAGGCAGAAATTCCTCTTACTTTGGGGCAAAATTTCAGAAATTTCCTTTATTTTGCGGCAAAATTGCAGAAATTTACCTTATTTAGGGGCAAAATTGCAGAAATTTCCCTTATTTCGGGCAAAATTACAAAAATTTCACTTATTTTCAGGTAAAAAGTCTGAAATTTCCTTTATTTTGGGGAAAAAGGGAGAAATTTCCCTTATTTTGGGGCAAAATTGCAGAAATTTTCCTTATTTTGGGGCAAAACGGCAGAAATTCCTTATATTTTGTGGCAAAAAGGCAGAAATTTCCCTTTTTTTGAAGTAATAAGGCTGAAATTCCCTTTATTTTGGGGGAAAAAGGCCGAAATTCCCCTTATTTTGGGGTATAATTGCAGAAATTTCAAATATTTCAGGGCAAAATGGAAGAAATTCCCCTTATTTTGGGGCAAAAAATGAAATCCCTAATTTTTGGCTAAAATTGAAGAAATTTCACTTATTTCGTTACAAATAGGCAGAAATTCCACTTAATTTCGGGCAAAAAGGCAGAAATGACCCGTATTTTGGAGCAAAATTGCAAAAATTCCCCTAATATTGGTGCAAAAATGCAGAAATTCCCTTTATTTTGGGGCAAAAAGGCAGAAATTCTCCATATTTTGGTGCAAAAATGCTGAAATTCCCCTTATTTTGAGGTAAAATTCTGAAATTCCCCATATTTTGGGGCAAAGGCAGAAATTCCCCTTATTTTGAAGCAAAAAGGCACAAATTTCCCTTAATTTCGGGCAAAATAGCAGAAATTTCATTTATTTCGGGGCAAAAATACAGAAATTCCCATTATTTTGGGGCAAAAAGCAGAAATTTCTTTTATTATGGTACAAAATTGAAGAAATTATTTTTATTTTGGAACAAAAAGGCAGAAATTCCCTATATTTTGGGGCAAAAGTCAGAAATTTTTTTTATTTTGAGGTTAAATGCAGAAATTCCCCTTATTTAGAGGTAAAATGCTGAAATTCCCCAAATATTGTGGGAAAATGCAGAAATTTTCTTTATTTTTGGGATAAAAGGCAGAAATTCCCCGTATTTTGAAGCAAAATTGCAGAAATTCTCATAATATTCAGGCAAAAAGGCAGAAATTCTCCTTATTTTGGGGCAAAAAGACAGAAAATCTCTTTTTTCGGGAGGAAAAAGTCAGAAATTCCCCTTATTTTGGGGCAAAATTGCAGAAATTTCCTTTACATTTGGGCAAAATTGCAGAAATTTCCCTTATTTTGGGGCAAAATTGCAGAAATTTCACTTATTTCAGAAAAAGGCAGAAATTTTCTTATTGTGGGGCAAAAAGGCAAAAATTTTTTTTATTTTGGTTCAAAATTGCAGAAATTATTCTTATTTGGGGGCAAAAAGGCAGAAATTCCTCATATTTTGGGGCAAATTGCAGAAATTCCCCTTATTTTGAGGTAAAAAGGCTGAAATTCTCCTTATTGTCGGGCAAAAAGTCAGAAATTCCCCTTATATTGGGGCAAAAAGACAAAAATTTCTTTATTTTCGGGAAAAAGGCAGAAATTGCACGTATTTTGAGTAATTAAAAATGCGAAAAATCCCCTTATTTTGGGGCAAAAATGAAGAAATTTTCCTTTTTTATGGCAAAAAGTTATACATTCCCTTTATTTTCGGGCAAAAAGTCAGAAATTCCCCGTTTTTTGGAGCAAAATTGCAGAAATTCCCCTAATTTTGGGGCAAAAAGGCAGAAATTCGCCTTATTTTTCGGTAAAACTGCAGAAATTTCACTTATTTCGCGGCAAAATGGCACAAATTCCCCATATTTTCGGCGAAAAAGGCAGAAAGTCCCCGTATTTTGGAGCAAAATTGCAGAAATTTACATAATTTTGGGGTAAAAAATACAGTAATTTTATTTATTTTGGGGCAAAAGGCAGAAACTCCTCTTATTTTAAAGCAAAATTGCAGAAATTTCCCTTATTTAGGGGCAAAAAACAGAAATTTCCTTTATTTTGGGGCAAAAAGGCAGAAATTCACCTTATTTTGGGTTAAAATTGCAAATATTTCACATATTTCAGGGCAAAAAGGCAGAAATTTCCCTTATTTTGGGGCAAAATTGCAGAAATTTCACTTATTTCAGGGTAATAAGTCAGAAATTTTCCTTATTTTGAGGTAAAAAAGACAGAAATTCCTATAGTTTTGGGGGAAAAAGACAGAAATTCCACTTATTTAGAGGCTAAAAGGCAGAAATTCCCCTTATTTTGGAGCAAAAATGAAGACATTTTCCATTTTTATGGAAAAAAATATGCATTCCCCTTATTTTCAGAAAAAAGGCAGAAATTCCCCGTATTTTGGAGCAAAATTGCAGAAAATCCCCTAATTGTGGGGAAAAAAGGCAGAAATTCTCTATATGTTTGGGCAAAATACAGAAACTCTCCTTATTTTAGGGCAAAACTCAGAAATTCCACTTATTTAGAGGCAAAATGGCAGAAATTGCTTTTATTTTGGAGTAAAAATTAAGAAATTTACCTTTTTTATGGCAAAAAGTTATGCATTCCCCTTATTTTCGGGCAAAAAGGCAGAAATGCCCCGTATTTTAAAGCAAAATTGCAGAAATTCCCCTAATTTTGGGGCAAAAGGCAGAAATTCCCATTATTTTCGAGTAAAATTGCAGAAATTTAAAATATTTCAGGGCAAAATGGCAGAAATTCCCCTTATTTTGAGGCAAAAGGATGAAATCCCTAATTTTTGGCTAAAATTGAATAAATTTCAATTATTTCGGGACAAAAAGGCAGAAATTCCACTTAATTTCAGGCAAAAAGGCAGAAATGACCTGTATTTTGGAGCAAAATTGCAGAAATTCCCCTAATATTGGTGCAAAAATGCAGAAATTCTTTTTATTTTGGGGCAAAAATGCAGAAATCCTCCATATTTTGGTGCAAAAAGGCTGAAATTCCCCTCATTTTGAGGAAAAATGCTGAAATTCCCCATATTTTGGGGCAAAGGCAGAAATTCCCCTTATTTTGAAGCAAAAAGGCACAAATTTCCCTTATTTTTAGGCAAAATAGCACAAATTTCATTTATTTCAGGGCAAAAATTCAGAAATTCCCCTTATTTTGGGGCAAAAAGTAGAAATTTCTTTTATTATGGTACAAAATTGAAGAAATTTTCTTTATTTTGGAACTAAAAGGCAGAAATTCCCCATATTTTGGGGCAAAAGGCAGAAATTCTTCTTATTTTGAGGTAAAATGCAGAAATTCCCTTTATTTAGAGGTAAAATGCAGAAATTACCCAAATATTGGGGGAAAATGCAGAAATTCCTTTATTTTGGGGATAAAAGGCAGAAATTCCCCGTATTTTGAAGCAAAATTGCAGAAATTCTCATAATTTTCTGGCAAAAAGTCAGAAATTCTCCTTATTTTGGAGCAAAAAGACAGAAAATTTCCTTTTTTCGGGAGCAAAAAGTCAGAAATTCCCCTTATTTTGGGGCAAAATTGCAGAAATTTCCTTTACATTGTGGCAAAATTGCAGAAATTTCCCTTATTTTGGGGCAAAATTGCAGAAATTTCACTTATTTCAGGGTAATAAGTCAGAAATTCCCCTTATTTTGGGGCAAAAAAGACAGAAATTCCCTTTGTTTTGGGGGAAAAAGACAGAAATTCCACTTAGTTAGAGGCAAAAATGCAGAAATTCCCCTTATTTTGGAGCAAAAATGAAGAAATTTTCCTTTTTATGGCAAAAAGGTATGCATTCCCATTATTTTCGTGCAAAAAGGCAGAAATACCCCGTATTTTGGAGCAAAATTGCAGAAATTGCCCTAATTTTGGGGCAAAAGGCAGAAATTCCCTTTATTTTGTGGCAAAAATCAGAAATTCCCCTTATTTTGGGGCAAAATTCAAAAAATTTCCTTTATTTTGGGGCAAAATTGCAGGAATTTACCTTATTTTGGGGCAAAATAGCAGAAATTTACTTTATTTGGGGCAAAATTGCATAAAATTCACTTATTTTCAAGTAAAAAGGCTGAAATTTCCTTTATTTTGGGGCAAAAAAAGAGAAATTCCCCTTATTTTGGGGCAAAATTGCAGAAATTTCCCTTATTATGGAAAAATTGCAGAAATTTCCCTTATTTTAGGGCAAAATTGCAGAAATTTCACTTATTTCAGGGTAATAAGTAAGAAATTCCCGCTTATTTTGGGGCAAAAAATACAGAAATTCCCGTGGTTTTGGGGGAATAAGATAGAAATTCCACTTATTTAGAGGCAAAAAGGCAGAAATTCCCCTTATTTTGGGGCAAAATTGCAGAAATTTCCTTTACATTGGGGCAAAATTGCAGAAATTTCCCTTATTTTGGGGCAAAATTGCAGAAATTTCACTTATTTCAGGGTAATAAGTCAGAAATTCCCCTTATTTTGGGGCAAAAAAGACAAATATTCTCTTTGTTTTGGGGGAAAAAGACAGAAATTCCACTTAGTTAGAGGCAAAAATGCAGAAATTCCCCTTATTTTGGAGCAAAAATGAAGAAATTTTCCTTTTTATGGCAAAAAGGTATGCATTCCCATTATTTTCTGGCAAAAAGGCAGAAATTCCCCGTATTTTGGAGCAAAATTGCAGAAATTCCCCTAATTTTGGGGCAAAAGGCAGAAATTCCCTTTATTTTGGGACAAAATTCAGACACTCCCCTTATTTTGGGGCAAAATTCAAGAAATTTCCTTTATTTTGGGGTAAAATTGCAGGAATTTACCTTATTTTGGGGCAAAATTGCAGAAATTTGCTTAATTTGGGGCAAAATTGCATAAAATTCGCTTATTTTCAGGTAAAAAGTCGGAAATTTTCTTTATTTTGGGGCAAAAAAGAGAAATTCATGTTATTTTGTGGCAAAATTGCAGAAATTTCTTTTGTTATGGGAAAAAATTGCAGAAATTTCCCTTATTTTAGGACAAAATTGCAGAAATTTCACTTATTTCAGAGAAATAAAGCAAAAATTTTTCTTATTTTGGGGCAAAAAGGTAGAAAATCTCATTATTTTAGGGCAAAAAGGCAGAAATTCACCTTATTTTGCGGTAAAATTGCAGAAGTTTCACATATTTCAGGGCAAAAAGGCAGAAATTTCCCTTTTTTGGGGGCAAAATTGCAGAAATTTCACTTATTTCCTGGTAATAAGTCAGAAATTCCCCCTTATTTTGGGGCTAAAAATACAGAAATTCCCGTTGTTTTGGGGAAAAAAGAGAGAAATTCCACTTATTTAGAGTCAAAAAGGGAGAAATTCCCATTATTTTGGAGCAAATATGAAGAAATTTCCCTTTTTTATGGCAAAAAGATATGCATTTCCCTTATTTTTGGGAAAAAAGGCAGAAATTCTTCGTATTTTGGAGCAAAATTGCAGAAATTCCCCTAATTCTGGGGCAAAAGGCAGAAATTCCCTATATGTTGGGGCAAAATAACAGAAATTCTCCTTATTTTGGGGCAAAACTCAGAAATTCCACTTCTTTTGGGGCAAAATTCCAGAAATTTCCTTTATTTTGGGGCAAAATTGTAGAAATTTCACTTATTTTGGGGCAAAATTGCAGAAATTTCACTTATTTCAGGGAAAAAAGTCAGAAATTTTCCTTATTTTGGGGCAAAATAACAGAAATTCCTAATATTTTGTGGCAAAAATGCAGAAATTCCTCTTTTTGAGGTAAAAAGGCTGAATTCCCCTTATTTGGGGGCAAAAAGGCAGAAATTTCCCTTATTTTGGGGCAAAATTGCAGAAATTTCACTTATTTCAGGGTAATGAGTCAGAAATTCCTCTTATTTTGGGGCAAAAAAGAGAGAAATTCCCTTTGTTTTGTGGGAAAAAGACAGAAATTCCACTTATTTAGAGGCAAAAAGGCAGAAATTCCCCTTATTTTGGAGCAAAAATGAAGAAATTTCATTTTTTATGGCAAAAAGGTATGCATTCCTATTATTTTCCGGCAAAAACGCAGAAATTCCCTGTATTTTGGAGCAAAAAGGCAGAAATTCCCCGTATTTCGGAGCAAAATTGCAGAAAATCCCCTAATTTTGGGGCAAAATTCAGAAACTCTCTTAATTTTGGGTCAAAATTCAAGAAATTCCCTTTATTTTTGGGCAAAATTGCAGAAATTTCCCTTATTTGGGGCAAAATTGCAGAAATTTCACTTATTTTCAGGAATAAGGGTTGATATATCCTTTATTTTGGGGCAAAAAGGGAGAAATTTCTCTTATTTTGGGGCAAAATTGCAAAAATTTCTCTCATTATGGGGAAAAATTGCAGAAATTTTCTTTATTTTAGAACAAAATTGCAGAAATTTCACTTATTTCAGAGAAAAAAAGCAAAAATTTTGCTTATTTTGGGGCAAAAAGGCTGAAATTCCCATTATTTTGGGGCAAAAAGGCAGAAATTCGACTTATTTTGGGGTAAAATTGCAGAAATTCCCCTAATTTAGGGGCAAAAGGCAGAAATTCCCTTTATTTTGGGGCAAAAATCATAAATTCCCCTTATTTTGGGGCAAAATTCAAGAAATTTCCTTTAATTTGGGGCAAAATTGCAGGAATTTACCTTATTTTGGGGCAAAATTGCAGAAATTTTTCTCATTTGGGGCAAAATTGCAGAAACTTCAATTATTTTCAGGTAAAAAGGCTGAAATTTCTTTTATTTTGGGGCAAAAAGGGAGAAATTCCCCTAATTTTGGGGCAAAATTGAAGAAATTTTTTTTGTTATTGAAAAAAATTGCAGAAATTTTCCTTATTTTAGGGCAAAATTGCAGAAATTTCACTTATTTCAGAAAAAAAACACAAAAATTTTTCTTATTTTGGGGCAAAAGGCAGAAATTCCCATTATTTTGGGGCAAAAAGGCAGAAATTCGACTTATTTTGGGGTAAAATTGCAGAAAATTCACATATTTCAGGGCAAAAAGGCAGAAATTTCCCTTATTTTGGGGCAAAATTGCAGAAATTTCACTTATTTCATGGTAATAAGTCAGAAATTCCTTTTATTTTGGGGCAAAAAAGACAAAAATTCCTTTTGTTTTGGGGGAAAAAGACAGAAATTCAACTTATTTAGAGGCAAAAAGGCAGAAATTCCCATTATTTTGGAGCAAAAATGAAAAAATTTCCCTTTTTTATGGCAAAAAGTTATGCATTCCCCTTATTTTCGGGCAAAAAGGCAGAAATTCCCCGTATTTTGGAGCAAAATTGCAGAAATTCCCCTAATTGTTGGGCAAAAATGCAGAAATTCCTAATATGTTGGGGCAAAAAGACAGAAATTCTCCTTATTTAAAGGCATAATTCAGAAATTCCACTTATTTTGGGGAAAAAATCCAAAATTTCTCTTATTTTGGGGCAAAATTGCACAAATTTCACTTATTTCAGGGAAAAAAGGCAGAAATTTTCCTTATTTTGGGGCAAAAATGTAGAAATTCTTAATATTTTGTGGCAAAAATGCAGAAATTCTATTTATTTTGGGGCAAAAAAGCAGAAATTGTCCATATTTTGGTGCAAAACTGCTGAAATTCCCCTTATTTTGAGGTAAAATGGTGAAATTCCACATATTTTGGGGCAAAGGCAGAAATTCCTTTTATTTTGAAGCAAAAAGGCACAAATTTCCCTTATTTTCGGGCAAAATAGTAGAAATTTCATTTATTTCAAGGCAAAAATTCAGAAATTCCCATTATTTTGGGGCAAAAAGTAGAAATTTCTTTTATTATGGTACAAAATTGAAGAAATTTTCCTTATTTTGGAACAAAAAGGCAGAAATTCCCCATATTTTGGGGCAAAAAGCAGAAATTCTTCTTATTTTGAGGTAAAATGCAGAAATTCCCTTTATTTAGAGGTAAAATGCAGAAATTACCCAAATATTGGGGGAAAATGCAGAAATTCCTTTATTTTGGGGATTAAAGGCAGAAATTCCCCATATTTTGAAGCAAAATTGCAGAAATTCTCATAATTTTCTGGCAAAAAATCAGAAATTCTCCTTATTTTGGAGCAAAAAGACAGAAAATTTCCTTTTTTCGGGATCAAAAAGTCAGAAATTCCCCTTATTTTGGGGCAAAATTGCAGAAATTTCCTTTACATTTGAGCAAAATTGCAGAAATTTCTTTTATTTTGGGGCAAAATTGCAAAAATTTCACTTATTACAGAAAAAAGGTAGAAATTTTCTTATTTTGTGGCAAAAAGGAAGAAATTTCCCTTATTTTGAGGTAAAAAGGCTAAAATTTCCCTTATTTTCGGGAAAAAAGTCAGAAATTCCCCTTAGTTTGGGGCAAAAATACAGAAATTTCGTTTATTTTTGGTGAAAAGGCAAAAATTTCACATATTTCACGGCAAAGTGGCATAAATTCCCCTTATTTTCGGCGAAAAAGGCAGAAAATCCCCGTATTTTGGAGCAAAATTGCAGAAATTCACTTATTTTGTGGTAAAAAATACAGTAATTTTTTTTATTTTGGGGCAAAAAGGCAGATATTCTCCTTATTTTGGGGCAAAAGGCAGAAATTCCTCTTATTTTAGGGCCAAATTGCAGAAATTTTCCTTATTTGTGGTCAAAAAACAGAAATTCCCATTATTTTGAGGCAAAATTTCAGAAATTTCCCATATTATGGGGAAAAAATTGCAGAAATTTCCCTTATTTTAGGGCAAAATTGCAGAAATTTCACTTATTTCAGAGAAAAAAAGCAAAAATTTTTCTTATTTTGGGGCAAAAAGGCAGAAAATCCCATTATTTTGGGGAAAAAAGGCAGAAATTCACCATATTTTGGGTTAAAATTGCAGATATTTCACATATTTCAGGGCAAAAAGGCAGAAATTTCCCTTATTAGGGGGAAAATTGCAGAAATTTCACTTATTTCATGGTAATAAGTCAGAAATTTTCCTTATTTTTGGGCAAAAAAGACAGAAATTCCCTTAGTTTTGGGGGAAAAAGACAGAAATTCCACTTATTTAGAGGCAAAAAGGCAGAAATTCCCCTTATTTTGGAGCAAAAATGAAGACATTTCCCTTTTTTATGGCAAAAAAGTATGCATTCCCCTTATTTTCGGGCAAAAAGGCAGAAATTCCCCGTATTTTGGAGCAAAAGCGCAGAAAATCTCCTAATTGTGGGGCAAAAAGGCAGAAATTCTCTATATGTTGGGGCAAAATACAGAAATTCTCCTTATTTTGAGGCAAAACTCAGAAATTCCACTTATTTTGGGGCAAAATTCATGAAATTTTTCTTATTTTAGGGCAAAATTGCAGAAATTTCACTTACTTTGTGGCAAAATTGCAGAAATTTCACTTATTTCAGAAAAAAAGGCAGAAATTTTCTTTTTTGGAGTAAAAAGTCAGAAATTCCTAATATTTTGTGGCAAAAATGCAGAAATTCCCCTTATTTTGAGGTAAAAATGCTGAAATTCCCCTTATTTGGGGGCAAAAAGGTAGAAATTTCCCTTATTTTGGGGCAAAATTGCAGAAATTTCACTTATTATGGGGCAAAATTGCCGAAATTTCACTTATTTCAGGGGAAAAAAGCAGAATTTTTCTTATTTTGGGGCAAAAAGGCAGAAATTTCCCATATTTTGGGGCAAAAATACAGAAATAACCATTATTTTGAGGTAAAAAGGCTGAAATTCCCTTTATTTGGGGGCAAAAAAGCAGATATTTTCCTTATTTTGGGGAAAAATTGCAGAAATTTCACTTATTTAAGGGTAATATGCCAGAAATTTTTCTTATTTGGGGGCAAAAAAGACAAAAATTCTCCTTATTTTGGGGCAAAACTCAGAAATTCCACTTATTTTGGGGAAAAATTTCAGTACTTTCACTTATTTTGGGGCCAAATTGCAGAAATTTCACTTATTTTGGGGCAAAATTGCAGAAATTTCACTTATTTTGAGGTAAACAGGCTGAAATTCCCCTTATTTGGGGGCCAAAAGGCAGAAATTTCCCTTATTTTAGGGGAAAATTGCAGAAATTTCACTTATTTCAGGGTAATATGTCAGAAATTTTTTTTATTTTGGGGCAAAAAAAAAAGAAATTCCCTTAGTTTGGGGGAAAGACAGAAATTCCACTTATTTAGAGGAAAAAAAGCAGAAATTCCCCTTATTTTGTTGCAAAAATGAAGAAATTTCCCTTTTTTATGGCAAAAAGGTATGCATTCTTCTTATTTTCTGGCAAAAAGGCAGAACTTCCCCGTATTTTGGAGCAAAATTGCCGAAATTCCCCTAATTGTGGGGCAAACAGGCAGAAATTCCCTATATGTTTGTGCAAAAAAACAGAAATTTTCCTTATTTTGGGGCAAAACTCATAAATTCCACTTATTTTGGGGCAAAATTCCAGAAATTTCCCTTATTTTGGGGCAAAATTGCAGAAATTTCACTTATTTTGTGGCAAAATTGCAGAAATTTCTCTTATTTCAGGGAAAATAACAGAAATTTTCTTATTTTGTGGGAAAAGGCAGAAATTTCTTTTATTTTGGTACAAAATTGTAGAAATTTTTCTTATTTTGGGCAGAGGCAGAAATTTCCCATATTTTGTGGCAAAAATGCAGAAATTCCTCTTATTTTGAGGTAAAAAGGCTGAAATTCCCCTTATTTTGGGGCAAAAATTCAGAAATTCTTCTTATTTTGGGTCAAAATGCAGACATTTCCCTTATTTTGGGGAAAAATTTTAGAAATTTAACTTATTTCAGGGCAAAAATCAGAAATTCCCGTTATTTTGGGGCAAAAAGACAGAAATTCCGTATATTTTTGTGAAAATTCAGAAATTGCACTTATTTTGAGTCAAAAAGGCGGCAAATCCCCTTATTTTGGGGTAAAAATGAAGAAATTTCTCTTTTTTATGGCAAAAAGTATACATTCCCTCTATTTTCAGGCAAAAAGGCAGAAATTCCCCTTATTTTGGAGCAAAAGTACAGAAAATCTCCTAATTGTGGAGCAAAAAGGCAGAAATTCTCTATATGTTGGGGCAAAATACAGAAATTCTCCTTATTTTGGGGCAAAACTCAGAAATTCCACTTATTTAGAGGCAAAATGGCAGAAATTCCTCTTATTTTGGAGCAAAAATGAAGAAATTTCCCTTTTTTATTGCACAAAGGTATGCATTCCCCTTATTTTTGGGCAAAAAGACAGAAATTCCCCGTTTTTTGGAGCAAAATTGCAGAAAATCCCCTAATTGTGGGGAAAAAAGGCAGAAATTCTCTATATGTTGGGGCAAAACACAGAAATTCTCCTTATTTTGGGGCAAAACTCAGAAATTCCACTTATTTAGAGGCAAAATGGCAGAAATTCCTCTTATTTTGGAGCAAAAATGAAGAAATTTCCCTATTTATTGCAAAAAGTTATGCATTCCCCTTATTTTCGGGCAAAAAAGCAGAAATTCCCCGTATTTTGGAGCAAAATTGCAGAAAATCCCCTAATTGTGGGGCAAAAAGGCAGAAATTCTCTATATGTTGGGGCAAAATACAGAAATTCTCCTTATTTTGGGGCAAAACTCAGAAATTCCACTTATTTAGAGGCAAAATGGCAGAAATTCCTCTTATTTTGGAGCAAAAATAAAGAAATTTCCCTTTTTAATGGCAAAAGGTATGCATTCCCCTTATTTTCGGGCTTAAAAGCAGAAATTCCCCGTATTTTGGAGCAAAATTGCAGAAATTCCCCTAATTTTGGGGCAAAAGGCAGAAATTCCCTTTATTTTTGGGCAAAAATCAGAAGTTCCCCTTATTTTGGGCAAAATTTCAGAAATTTCCTTTATTTTGGGGCAAAATTGCAGGAATTTACCTTATTTTGGGGCAAAATTGCAGAAAATTCCCTTATTTGGGGCAAAATTGCAGAAATTTCACTTATTTTCAGGTAAAAAGTGTAAAAAAGTTGCAGAAATTTTCCTTATTTTGGTGCAAAAATGCAGAAATTCCTTATATTTTATGGCAAAAACGCAGAAATTTTTCTTATTTTGAGGTAATAAGGCTGAAATTCCCCTTATTTTGGGGCAAAAAGGCAGAAATTTCCCTTATTTCGGGGTAAAATTGCAGAAATTTGAAATATTTTAGGGCAAAATGGCAGAAATTCCCCTTATTTTGGGGCAAAAAATGAAATCCCTAATTTTTGGCTAAAATTGAAGAAATGTCACTTATTTCGGGACAAAAAGGCAGAAATTCCACTTACTTTCGGGCAAAAAGGCAGAAATGACCCGTATTTTGGAGCAAAATTGAAGAAATTTCCGTAATATTGGTGCAAAAATGCAGAAATTCCCTCTATTTTGGGGCAAAAAGGCAGAAATTCTCCATATTTTGGTGCAAAAAGGCTCAAATTCCCCTTATTTTGAGGTAAAATGCTGAAATTCCCCATATTTTGGGGCAAAGGCAGAACTTTTCCTTATTTTGGGGCAAAATGGCACAAATTTCCCTTATTTTTGGGCAAAATAGCAGAAATTTCATTTATTTCAGGGCAAAAAGTAAGACATTCCCCTTATTTTGGTGCAAAAAGCAGAAATTTCTTTTATTATGGTACAAAATTGAAGAAATTTTCCTTATTTTGGAACAAAAAGGCAGAAATTCCTAGTATTTTGGGGCAAAAGGCAGAAATTCTTCTTATATTGAGGTAAAATGCAGAAATTCCCCTTATTTAGAGGTAAAATGCAGAAATTCCCTTTATTTTGGGGCTAAAAGGGAGAAATTCCCCGTATTTTGGGGCAAAATTGCCGAAATTTCCCTAATTTGGGGACAAAAGGCAGAAATTCCCCTTACTTTGGGGTAAAATTGAAAAAATTTCAAATATTTCAGGGCAAAATGGCAGAAATTCCCCTTATTTTGGGGCAAAAAGATGAAATCCATAATTTTTGGCTGAAATTGAAGAAATTTCACTTATTTCGGGACAAAAAGGCAGAAATTCCACTTAATTTCGGGCAAAAAGGCAGAAATGACCCATATTTTGGAGCAAAATTGCAGAAATTGCCCTAATATTTGTGCAAAAATGCAGAAATTCCCTTCATTTTGGGGCAAAAAGGCAGAAATTCTCCATATTTTTGTGCAAAAAGGCTGAAATTTCCCTTATTTTGAGGTAAAATGCTGAAATTCCCCATATTTTGGGGCAAAAGGCAGAAATTCCCCTTATTTTGGGGCACAAAGGCACAAATTTCCCTTATTTTCGGACAAAATTGCAGAAATTTCATTTATTTCAGGGCAAAAATTCAGAAATTCTCCTTATTTTGGGGCAAAAAGCAGAAATTTCTTTTATTATGGTTCAAAATTGAAGAAATTTTACTTATTTTGAAACAAAAAGTCAGAAATTCCCCATATTTTGGGGCAAAAGGCAGAAATTCTTCTTATTTTGAGGTAAAATGCAGAAATTGTTTTTTTTTAGAGTAAAAATGCAGAAATTCCCTTTATTTTGGGGCTAAAAAGCAGAAATTTCCTGTATTTTGTGGCAAAATTGCAGAAATTTTCATAATTTTCGGCCAAAAAAAAAGAAATTCTTCTTATTTTGGGGCAAAAAGACAGAAAATCGCCTTTTTTTGGGAGCAAAAAGTCAGAAATTCCCTTTATTTTGGGGCAAAATTGCAGAAATTTCCTTTACATTTGGGCAAAATTGCAGAACTTTCCCTTAATTTGGGGCAAAATTGCAGAACTTTAACTTATTTCAGAAAAAAGGCAGTATTTTCTTATTTTGGGGCAAAAAGGCAGAAATTTCTTTTATTTTGGTATAAAATTGCAGAAATTTTTCTTATTTTGGGGCAAAAAGGCAGAGATTCTCCATATTTTGGGGCAAAAAGGTGGAAATTCCCCTTATTTTGAGGTAAAAAGGCTGAAATTCCCTTTATTTTCGGGCAAAAAGTCAGAAATTCCCCTTATTTTGGGGCAAAAAGACAGAAATTTCATTTATTTTTGGGAAAAAGGCAGAAATTGCACTTATTTTGAGTAAAAAAGGCGGAAAATCCCCTTATTTTGGGGCAAAAAAGAAGAAATTTCCCTTTTTTTATGGCAAAAGGTATACATTCCCTTTATTTTCGGGCAAAAAAGTAGAAATTCCCTATATTTTGGAGCAAAATTGCAGAAATTTCTTTAATTTTGAGAAAAAAAGGCAGAAATTCCCCTTATTTTGGGGTAAAACTTCAGAAATTTCACTTATTTCGCGGCAAAATGGAAGAAATTTCCTTTATTTTGGGCGAAAAAGGCAGAAAATCCCCATATTTAGGAGCAAAATTGCAGAAATTCACCTAATTTTGGGGTAAAAAATGCAGTAATTTTCTTTATTTTGGGGCAAAAAGGCAGATATTCTCCTTATTTTGGGGCAAAAGGCAGAAATTCCCCTTATTTTACGGCAAAATTGCAGAAATTTCTCTTATTTGGGGGCAAAAAACAGAAATTCCCCTTATTTGGGGCAAAATTGCAGAAATTTCCCTTATTATGGGGAAAAATTGCAGATATTTCCATTATTTTAGGGCAAAATTGCAGAAATTTCACTTATTTCAGAGAAAAAAAGCAAAAATTTTTCTTATTTTGGGGCAAAAAGGCAGAAATTCCCATTATTTTGGGGCAAAAGGGCAGAAATTCACCTTATTTTGGGTTAAAATTGCAAAAATGTCACATATTTCAGGGCAAAAAGGCAGAAATTTCTTTTATTTTGGGGCAAAATTGGAGAAATTTCACTTATTTCAGGGTAATAAGTCAGAAATTTTCCTTATTTTGGGGCAAAAAACAAACAGAAATTCTTTTTGTTTTGGGGGAAAAAGACAGAAATTCCACTTATTTAGAGGCAAAAAGGCAGAAATTTTCCTTATTTTGGAGCAAAAATGAAGAAATTTCTCTTTTTCATGGCAAAAAGTTATGCATTCCCCTTATTTTCGGGCAAAAAGTCAAAAATTCCCCGTATTTTGGAGCAAAATTTCAGAAAATTTCCTAAGTGTGGTGGAAAACGGCAGAAATTCTCTCTATGTTGAAGCAAAAAGACAGAAATTCTTTTTATTTTGGGGCAAAACTAAGAAATTCCACTTATTTAGAGTCAAAATGGCAGATATTCCTCTTATTTTGGAGCAAAAATGAAGAAATTTCCCTTTTTTATGGCAAAATGTATGCATTCTCTTTATTTTCGTGCAAAAAGGCAGAAATTCCCCGTATTTTAGGGTAAAATTGCAGAAATTTCAAATATTTCAGGGCAATATGGCAAAAATTCCCCTTATTTTGGGGCAAAAAGTTGAAATCCATAATTTTTGGCTAAAATTGAGAAAATTTCACTTATTTCCGGAAAAAAGGCAGAAATTCTACTTAATTTTGGGCAAAAAGGCAGAAATGACCCGTATTTTCGAGGAAAATTACAGAAATTCCGCTAATATTGGTGCAAAAATGCAGAAATTCCCTTTATTTTGGGGCAAAGAGCAGAAATTCTTCATATTTTGGTGCAAAAAGGCTGAAATTCCCCATATTTTGAGGTAAAATGCTGAAATTCCCCATATTTTTGGGCAAAAGGCAAAAATTCCCCACATTTTGGGGCAAAAAGGCACAAATTTCCCTTATTTTCGGGCAAAATTGCAGAAATTTTATTTATTTCAGGGTAAAAAGTCAGAAATTCCCATTATTTTGGGGCAAAAAGCAGAAATTTTTTATTATGGTACAAAATTGAAGAAATTTTTCTTATTTTGGAACAAAAAGGCAGAAGTTCCCCATATTTTGGGGCAAAAGGCAGAAATTCTTCTTATTTTGAGGTAAAATGCAGAAATTCACCTTATTTAGAGGTAAAATGCAGAAATTCCCCAAATATTGGGGGAAAATGCAGAAATTTCCTTTATTTTGAGGCTAAAAGGCAAAAATTCCCCGTATTTTGAAGCAAATTTGCAGAAATTCTCATAATTTTCAGGCAAAAAGGCAGAAATTCTCCTTATTTTGGGGCAAAAGACAGAAAATCTCCTTTTTTTGGGGGCAAAAAGTCAGAAATTTCCCTTATTTTGGGGCAAAATTGCAGAAATTTCCTTTACATTTGGGCAAAATTGCAGAAATTTTTCTTATTTTGGGGCAAAATTGCAGAAGTTTCACTTATTTTAGAAAAAATGCAGAAATTTTCTTATTTTGGGGCAAAAAGGCAGAAATTTCTTTTATTTTGGTACAAAATTGCAGAAATTATTCTTATTTTGGGGCAAAAAGGCAGAAATTCCCCATATTTTGGGGCAAAAAGGCTGAAATTCCCCTTATTTTCAGGCAAAAATTCAAATATTCCCCTTATGTGTGGGCAAAAAGACAGAAATTTCGTTTATTTTTAGGGTAAAGGCAGAAATTGCACTTATTTTGAGTCAAAAAGGTGGAAAATTTCCTTATTTTCGGGAAATAATGAAGAAATTTCCCTTCTTTATGGCAAAAGGGTATACATTCCCTTTATTTTCAGGCAAAAATTTAGAAATTCCCCGTATTTTGTAGCAAAATTGCTGATATTCCCCTAATTGTGGGGCAAATAGGCAGAAATTCCCAATATGTTGGGGCAAAAAGACAGAAATTCTCTTTATTTTGGGGCAAAACTCAGAAATTTCACTTATTTTAGGACAAAATTGCAAAAATTTCAGTTATATCAGAGAAAAAAAGCAAAAATTTTTCTTATTTTGGGGCAAAAAGGCAGAAATTCCCATTATTTTGGGGCAAAAAGGCAGAAATTCACCTTATTTTGGGGTAAAATTTAGGAATTTCACATATTTCAGGGCAAAAAGAAAGAAATTTCCCTTATTTTGGGGCAAAAAGGCAGAAATTCTCCATATTTTTGTGCAAAAAGGCTGAAATTTCCCTTATTTTGAGGTAAAATGCTGAAATTCCCCATATTTTGGGGCAAAAGGCAGAAATTCCCCTTATTTTGGGGCACAAAGGCACAAATTTCCCTTATTTTCGGACAAAATTGCAGAAATTTCATTTATTTCAGGGCAAAAATTCAGAAATTCTCCTTATTTTGGGGCAAAAAGCAGAAATTTCTTTTATTATGGTTCAAAATTGAAGAAATTTTACTTATTTTGAAACAAAAAGTCAGAAATTTCCCATATTTTGGGGCAAAAGGCAGAAATTCTTCTTATTTTGAGGTAAAATGCAGAAATTGTTTTTTTTTAGAGTAAAAATGCAGAAATTCCCTTTATTTTGGGGCTAAAAAGCAGAAATTTCCTGTATTTTGTGGCAAAATTGCAGAAATTTTCATAATTTTCGGCCAAAAAAAAAAGAAATTCTTCTTATTTTGGGGCAAAAAGACAGAAAATCGCCTTTTTTTGGGAGCAAAAAGTCAGAAATTCCCTTTATTTTGGGGCAAAATTGCAGAAATTTCCTTTACATTTGGGCAAAATTGCAGAACTTTCCCTTAATTTGGGGCAAAATTGCAGAACTTTAACTTATTTCAGAAAAAAGGCAGTATTTTCTTATTTTGGGGCAAAAAGGCAGAAATTTCTTTTATTTTGGTATAAAATTGCAGAAATTTTTCTTATTTTGGGGCAAAAAGGCAGAGATTCTCCATATTTTGGGGCAAAAAGGTGGAAATTCCCCTTATTTTGAGGTAAAAAGGCTGAAATTCCCTTTATTTTCGGGCAAAAAGTCAGAAATTCCCCTTATTTTGGGGCAAAAAGACAGAAATTTCGTTTATTTTTGGGAAAAAGGCAGAAATTGCACTTATTTTGAGTAAAAAAGGCGGAAAATCCCCTTATTTTGGGGCAAAAAAAAGAAATTTCCCTTTTTTATGGCAAAAGGTATACATTCCCTTTATTTTCGGGCAAAAAAGTAGAAATTCCCTATATTTTGGAGCAAAATTGCAGAAATTTCTTTAATTTTGAGAAAAAAAGGCAGAAATTCCCCTTATTTTGGGGTAAAACTTCAGAAATTTCACTTATTTCGCGGCAAAATGGAAGAAATTTCCTTTATTTTGGGCGAAAAAGGCAGAAAATCCCCATATTTAGGAGCAAAATTGCAGAAATTCACCTAATTTTGGGGTAAAAAATGCAGTAATTTTCTTTATTTTGGGGCAAAAAGGCAGATATTCTCCTTATTTTGGGGCAAAAGGCAGAAATTCCCCTTATTTTACGGCAAAATTGCAGAAATTTCTCTTATTTGGGGGCAAAAAACAGAAATTCCCCTTATTTGGGGCAAAATTGCAGAAATTTCCCTTATTATAGGGAAAAATTGCAGATATTTCCATTATTTTAGGGCAAAATTGCAGAAATTTCACTTATTTCAGAGAAAAAAAGCAAAAATTTTTCTTATTTTGGGGCAAAAAGGCAGAAATTCCCTTTATTTTGGGGCAAAAGGGCAGAAATTCACCTTATTTTGGGTTAAAATTGCAAAAATGTCACATATTTCAGGGCAAAAAGGCAGAAATTTCTTTTATTTTGGGGCAAAATTGGAGAAATTTCACTTATTTCAGGGTAATAAGTCAGAAATTTTCCTTATTTTGGGGCAAAAAACAAACAGAAATTCTTTTTGTTTTGGGGGAAAAAGACAGAAATTCCACTTATTTAGAGGCAAAAAGGCAGAAATTTTCCTTATTTTGGAGCAAAAATGAAGAAATTTCTCTTTTTCATGGCAAAAAGTTATGCATTCCCCTTATTTTCGGGCAAAAAGTCAAAAATTCCCCGTATTTTGGAGCAAAATTTCAGAAAATTTCCTAATTGTGGTGGAAAACGGCAGAAATTCTCTCTATGTTGAAGCAAAAAGACAGAAATTCTTTTTATTTTGGGGCAAAACTAAGAAATTCCACTTATTTAGAGTCAAAATGGCAGATATTCCTCTTATTTTGGAGCAAAAATGAAGAAATTTCCCTTTTTTATGGCAAAATGTATGCATTCTCTTTATTTTCGTGCAAAAAGGCAGAAATTCCCCGTATTTTAGGGTAAAATTGCAGAAATTTCAAATATTTCAGGGCAATATGGCAAAAATTCCCCTTATTTTGGGGCAAAAAGTTGAAATCCATAATTTTTGGCTAAAATTGAGAAAATTTCACTTATTTCCGGAAAAAAGGCAGAAATTCTACTTAATTTTGGGCAAAAAGGCAGAAATGACCCGTATTTTCGAGGAAAATTACAGAAATTCCGCTAATATTGGTGCAAAAATGCAGAAATTCCCTTTATTTTGGGGCAAAAAGCAGAAATTCTTCATATTTTGGTGCAAAAAGGCTGAAATACCCCATATTTTGAGGTAAAATGCTGAAATTCCCCATATTTTTGGGCAAAAGGCAAAAATTCCCCACATTTTGGGGCAAAAAGGCACAAATTTCCCTTATTTTCGGGCAAAATTGCAGAAATTTTATTTATTTCAGGGTAAAAAGTCAGAAATTCCCATTATTTTGGGGCAAAAAGCAGAAATTTTTTATTATGGTACAAAATTGAAGAAATTTTTCTTATTTTGGAACAAAAAGGCAGAAGTTCCCCATATTTTGGGGCAAAAGGCAGAAATTCTTCTTATTTTGAGGTAAAATGCAGAAATTCCCCTTATTTAGAGGTAAAATGCAGAAATTCCCCAAATATTGGGGGAAAATGCAGAAATTTCCTTTATTTTGAGGCTAAAAGGCAAAAATTCCCCGTATTTTGAAGCAAATTTGCAGAAATTCTCATAATTTTCAGGCAAAAAGGCAGAAATTCTCCTTATTTTGGGGCAAAAGACAGAAAATCTCCTTTTTTTGGGGGCAAAAAGTCAGAAATTCCCCTTATTTTGGGGCAAAATTGCAGAAATTTCCTTTACATTTGGGCAAAATTGCAGAAATTTTTCTTATTTTGGGGCAAAATTGCAGAAGTTTCACTTATTTTAGAAAAAATGCAGAAATTTTCTTATTTTGGGGCAAAAAGGCAGAAATTTCTTTTATTTTGGTACAAAATTGCAGAAATTATTCTTATTTTGGGGCAAAAAGGCAGAAATTCCCCATATTTTGGGGCAAAAAGGCTGAAATTCCCCTTATTTTCAGGCAAAAATTCAAATATTCCCCTTATGTGTGGGCAAAAAGACAGAAATTTCGTTTATTTTTAGGGTAAAGGCAGAAATTGCACTTATTTTGAGTCAAAAAGGTGGAAAATTTCCTTATTTTCGGGAAATAATGAAGAAATTTCCCTTCTTTATGGCAAAAGGGTATACATTCCCTTTATTTTCAGGCAAAAATTTAGAAATTCCCCGTATTTTGTAGCAAAATTGCAGATATTCCCCTAATTGTGGGGCAAATAGGCAGAAATTCCCAATATGTTGGGGCAAAAAGACAGAAATTCTCTTTATTTTGGGGCAAAACTCAGAAATTTCACTTATTTTAGGACAAAATTGCAAAAATTTCAGTTATTTCAGAGAAAAAAAGCAAAAATTTTTCTTATTTTGGGGCAAAAAGGCAGAAATTCCCATTTTTTTGGGGCAAAAAGGCAGAAATTCACCTTATTTTGGGGTAAAATTTAGGAATTTCACATATTTCAGGGCAAAAAGAAAGAAATTTCCCTAATTTTGGGGCAAAATTGCAGAAATTTCAATTATTTCAGGGTAATAAGTCAGAAATTTTCTTTATTTTGGGGCAAAAATACAGAAATTACCTTTTTTGGGGGGGAAAATACAGAAATTCCACTTATTTAGAGGCAAAAAGACAGAAATTCTCCTTATTTTCGAGCAAAAATGAAGAAATTTACCTTTTTTAAGGCAAAAAGGTATTTATTCCCCTTATCTTCGGGCAAAAAGGCAGAAATTCACCGTATTTTGGAGCAAAATTGCAGAAATTCCCCTAATTTTGGGGCAAAAGGCAGAAATTCTCTTTATTTTTGGGCAAAAATCAGAAATTCCTTTAACTTTGGGGCAAAATTCCAGAAATTTCCTTTATTTTGGGGCAAAATTGCAGATTTTTAACTTATTTATGGGCAAAATTGCAGAATTTTCACTTATTTCAGGGAAAAAAGGCAGAAATTTTTCTTATTTTGTGGCAAAAACGCACAAATTCCTAATATTCTGTGGCAAAAATGCAGAAATTCCTCTTATTTTGAGGTAAAAAGGCTAAAATTTCCCGTATTTGGGGCCAAAAAGGCAGAATTTTTTTTTATTTTGGGGCAAAATTGCAGGAATTTACTTTATTTTGGGACAAAATTGCAGAAATTTCACTTATTTCAGGTTAATAAGTCAAAAATTTTCCTTATTTTAAAGCAAAAAAGACGGAAATTCTCTTTGTTGTTGGGGGAAAAGTCAGAAATTCCACTTATTTAGAGGAAAAAAGGCAGAAATTCCCCTTATTTTTGAGCAAAAATAAAGAAATTTCCCTTTTTTTTGGCAAAAAAGTATGCATTCCCCTTATTTTCGGGCAAAAAGGCAGAAATTCCCCGTATTTTTGAGCAAAAGTGCAGAAAATACCATAATTGTGGGGCAAATAGGTAGAAATTCTCTATATGTTGGGGCAAAATAGAGAAATTCTCCTTATTTTGGGGCAAAACTCAGAAATTTCACTTATTTTAGGGCAAAATTGCAGAAATTTCAGTTATTTCAGAGAAAAAAAGTAAAAAATTTTCTTATTTTGGGGCAAAAAGGCAGAAATTCACCTTATTTTGGGGTAAAATTGCAGAAATTTCATGGCAAAAAGACAGAAATTTCCCTAATTTTGGGGCAAAATTGCAGAAATTTCACTTATTTCAGTGTAATAAGTCAGAAATTTTCTTTATTTTGGGGCAAAAATACAGAAATTACCTTTTTTGGGATGGAAAATACAGAAATTCCACTTATTTAGAGGCAAAAAGGCAGAAATTCCCCTTATTTTTGAGCAAAAATGAAGAAATTTCCCTTTTTTATGGCAAAAAGGTATGCATTCCCCTTATTTTCGGGCAAAAAGGCTGAAATTCCCCGTATTTTGGAGCAAAATTTCAGAAAATCCCCTAATTGTGGGGCAAAAAGGCAGAAATTCTCTATATGTTGGGGCAAAAATACAGAAATTCTTTTTATTTTGGGGCAAAACTAAGAAATTCCACTTATTTAGAGGTAAAATGGCAGAAATTCCTCTTATTTTGGAGCAAAAATGAAGAAATTTCCCTTTTTTATGGCAAAAAGTTATGCATTCTCTTTATTTTCGGGCAAAAAGGCAAAAATTCCCTGTATTTTGGAGCAAAATTGCAGAAAGTCCCCTAATTTTGGGGCAAAAGGCAGAAAATCCCCTTATTTTGGGGTAAAATTGCAGAAATTTCAAATATTTCAGGGCAAAATGGCAGAAATTCCCCTTATTTTGGGGCAAAAAGATGAAATCCCTAATTTTTGGCTAAAATTGAAGAAATTTCACTTATTTCGGGACAAAAAGGCAGAAATTCCCCTTAATTTCGGGCAAAAAGGCAGAAATTCCCCTTATTTTGGAGCAAAATTGCAGAAATTCCCTTAATATTGGTGCAAAAATGCAGAAATTCCTATTATTTTGGGGCAAAATTGCAGAAATTTCCTTTTGATTTGGGCAAAATTGCAGAAATTTCTCTTATTTCAGAAAAAAAGCAGAAATTTTCTTATTTTGGGGCAAAAAGGCAGAAATTTCTTTTATTTTGGTACAAAATTGCAGAAATGATTCTTATTTTGGGGCAAAAATGCAGAAATTCCCCATATTTTGGGGCAAAAAGGCTGAAATTCCCCTTATTTTCAGGCAAAAATTCAGATATTCCCATTATGTGTGGGCCAAAAGACAGAAATTTTGTTTATTTTTGGGGTAAAGGCAGAAATTGCACTTATTTTGAGTCAAAAAGAAAGAAAATTTCCTTATTTTCGGGCAAAAATGAAGAAATTTCCCTTTTTTATGGCAAAAAGGTATACATTCCCTTTATTTTCGGGCAAAAATGCAGAAATTCCCCGTATTTTGGAGCAAAATTGCAGAAATTCCTCTAATTGTGGAGCAAATAGGCAGAAATTCCCTATATGTTGGGGCAAAAAGACCGAAATTCTCCTCATTTTGGGGCAAAACTCAGAAATTTCACATATTTTAGGGAAAAATTGCAGAAATTTCAGTTATTTCAGAGAAAAAAAGTAAAAATTTTTCTTATTTTGGGGCAAAAAGGCAGAAATTCCCATTATTTTGGGGCAAAAAAGCAGAAATTCACCTTATTTTGGGGTAAAATTGCAGAAATTTCACGGCAAAAAGACAGAAATTTCCCTAATTTTGGGGCAAAATTGCCGAAATTTCACTTATTTCAGGGTAATAAGTCAGAAATTTTCTTTATTTTGGGGCAAAAATACAGAAATTACCTTTTTTGGGGTGGAAAATACAGAAATTCCACTTATTTAGAGGCAAAAAGGCAGAAATTCCCCTTATTTTGGAGCAAAATGAAGAAATTTCCCTTTTTTAAGGCAAAAAGGTATGCATTCCCCTTATTTTCGGGCAAAAAGGCAGAAATTCACCGTATTTTGGAGCAAAATTGCAGAAATTCCCCTAATTTTGAGGAAAAAGGCAGAAATTCTTTTTATTTTTGGGCAAAAATCAGAAATTTCCCTTACTGCGGGGCAAAATTCCAGAAATTTTCTTTATTTTTGGGCAATATTGCAGAAATTTAACTTATTTATGGGCAAAATTGCAGAATTTTCACTTATTACAGGGAAAAAAGGCAGAAATTTTTCTTATTTTGGGGCAAAAAGGCACAAATTCCAAATATTTTGTGGAAAAATGCAGAAATTTCCCTTATTTTGAGGTAAAAAGGCTGAAATTTCTCGTATTTGGGGGCAAAAAGGCAGAAATTTTTTTTAATTTTGGGACAAAATTGCAGGAATTTACTTTATTTTGGGGCAAAATTGCAGAAATTTCACTTATTTCAGGGTAATAAGTCAAAAATTTTCTTTTTTTTAGGGCAAAAAAGACAGAAATTCTCTTTTTTTTGGGGGGGGAAAATGTCAGAAATTCCACTTATTTAGAGGAAAAAAGGCAGAAATTCCTTTTATTTTTGAGCAAAAATAAAGAAATTTCTCTTTTTTATGGCAAAAAGGTATGCATTCCTTTTATTTTCGGGCAAAAAGGCTGAAATTCCCCGTATTTTGGAGCAAAATTTCAGAAAATCCCCTAATTGTGGGGCAAAAAGGCAGAAATTCTCTATATGTTGGGGCAAAAATACAGAAATTCTTTTTATTTTGGGGCAAAACTCAGAAATTCCACTTATTTAGAGGCAAAATGGCAGAAATTCCTCTTATTTTGGAGCAAAAATGAAGAAATTTCCCTTTTTTATGGCAAAAAGGTATGCATTCTCTTTATTTTCGGGCAAAAAGGAAGAAATTCTCTGTATTTTGGAGCAATATTGCAGAAATTCCCCTAATTTTGGGGCAAAAGGCAGAAAATCCCCTTATTTTGGGGTAAAATTGCAGAAATTTCAAATATTTCAGGGCAAAATGGTAGAAATTCCCCTTATTTTGGGGCAAAAAGATGAAATCCCTAATTTTTGGCTAAAATTGAAGAAATTTTACTTATTTCGGGACAAAAAGGCAGAAATTCCCCTTAATTTCGGGCAAAAAGGCAGAAATTCCCCTTATTTAGAGGCAAAATTGCAGAAATTCCCTTAATATTGGTGCAAAAATGCAGAAATTCCCCTTATTTTGGGGCAAAATTGCAGAAATTTCCTTTATATTTGGGCAAAATTACAGAAATTTCTCTTATTTCAGAAAAAATGCAGAAATCTTCTTATTTTGGGGCAAAAAGGCAGAAATTTCTTTTATTTTGTTACAAAATTGCAGAAATTTTTCTTATTTTGGGGCAAAAATGCAGAAATTCCCCATATTTTGGGGTAAAAAGGCTGAAATTCCCCTTATTTTCAGGCAAAAATTCAGATATTCCCCTTATGTGTGGGCCAAAAGACAGAAATTTCGTTTATTTTTGGGGTAAAGGCAGAAATTGCACTTATTTTGAGTCAAAAAGGCAGAAAATTTCCTTATTTTCGGGCAAAAATGAAGAAATTTCCTTTTTTTATGGTAAAAAGGTATACATTCCCTTTATTTTCGGGCAAAAATTCAGAAATTCCCCGTATTTTGAAGCAAGATTGCAGAAATTCCCCTAATTGTGGGGCAAAAAGGCAGAAATTCCCTATATGTTGGGGCAAAAAGACCGAAATTCTCCTTATTTTGGGGCAAAACTCAGAAACTTCACTTATTTTAGGGCAAAATTGCAGAAATTTCAGTTATTTCAGAGAAAAAAAGCAAAAATTTTTCTTATTTTGGGGCAAAAAGGCAGAAATTCCCATCATTTTGGGGCAAAAAGGCAGAAATTCACCTTATTTTGGGGTAAAATTGCAGAAATTTCACGGCAAAATACAGAAATTTCCATTATTTTGGGGCAAAATTGCAGAAATTTCAATTATTTCAGGGTAATAAGTAAGAAATTTTCTTTATTTTGGGGCAAAAATACAGAAATTACCTTTTTTGGGGGGGAAAATACAGAAATTCCATTTATTTAGAGGCAAAAAGGCAGAAATTCCCCCTTATTTTGCAGCAAAAATGAAGAAATTTCCCTTTTTTATGGCAAAAAGGTATGCAATCCCCTTATTTTCGGGCAAAAAGGCAGAAATTCACCGTATTTTGGAGCAAAATTGCAGAAAGTCCCCTAATTTTGTGGCAAAAGGCAGAAATTCTCTCTATTTTGGGGCAAAAATCAGAAATTCGCCTTACTTTGGGGCAAAATTCCAGAAATTTCATTTATTTTGGGGCAAAATTGCAGAAATTTAACTTATTTATGGGCAAAATTGCAGAATTTTCACTTATTTCAGGGAAAAAAGGCAGAAAATTTCTTTATTTTTGGGGAAAAAAGGCACAAATTCCTAATATTTTGTGGCAAAAATGCAGAAATTCCCCTTATGTTGAGGTAAAAAGGCTGAAATTTTTTTATTTTGGGGCAAAATTGTAGGAATTTACTTTATTTTGGGGCAAAATTGCAGAAATTTTACTTATTTCAGGGTAATAAGTCATAAATTTTCCTTATTTGAGGGCAAAAAAGACAGAAATTCTCTTTGTTTTTGGAGAAAAAGTCAGAAATTCCACTTATTTAGAGGAAAAAAGGCAGAAATTCCCCTCATTTTGGAGCAAAAATGAAGAAATTTCTTTTTTTTATGGCAAAAAGGTATGCATTCCCCTTATTTTCGGGCAAAAGGGCAGAAATTCCCCATATTTTGGAGCAAAATTTAAGAAAATCCCCTAATTGTGGGGCAAAAAGGCAGAAATTCTCTATATGTTGGGGTAAAAATACAGAAATTCTTTATATTTGGGGGCAAAACTCAGAAATTCCACTTATTTAGAGGCAAAATGGCAGAAATTCCTCTTATTTTGGAGCAAAAATGAAAGGAAGAAAATCTCTTTATTTTGGGGCAAAATTGCAGAAATTCCCTTAATATTGGTGCAAAAATGCAGAAATTCCCTTTATTTTGGGGCAAAAAGGCAGAAATTCTCCATATTTTGGTGCAAAAAGGCTAAAATTCCCCTTATTTTGAGGTCAAATGCTGAAATTCCACATATTTTGGGGCAAAAGGCAGAAATTCCCCTCATTTTGGGGTAAAAAGGCACAAATTTCTCTTATTTTCGGGCAAAATTGCTGAAATTTCATTTATTTCAGTGTAAAAAGTCAGAAATTCCCCTTATTTTGAAGCAAAAAGCAGAAATTTATTTTATTATGGTACAAAATTGAAGAAATTTTCCTTATTTTGGAACAAAAAGGCAGAAATTCTCCATATTTTGGGGCAAAAGGCAGAAATTCTTTTTATTTTGAGGTAAAATGCAGAAATTTCCCTTATTTAGAGGTAAAATGCAGAAATTTACCAAATATTGGGGGAAAACGAAGAAATTCCCTTTATTTTGGTGCTAAAAAACAGAAATTCCCCATATTTTGAAGCAAAATCGCAGAAATTCTCATAATTTTCAGGCAAAAAGGCAGAAATTCTCCTTATTTTGGGGCAAAAAGACAGAAAATCTCCTTTTTTAGAGGGCAAAAAGTCAGAAATTCCCCTTATTTTGGGGCAAAATTGCAGAAATTTCATTTATATTTGGGCAAAATTGCAGAAATTTCCCTTATTTTGGGGCAAAATTGCAGAAATTTAACTTATTTCAGAAAAAATGCAGAAATTTTCTTATTTTGTGGCAAAAATGCAGAAATTTCTATTATTTTGGTACAAAATTGCAGAAATTTTTCTAATTTGGGGCAAAAAGGCTGAAATTCCCCTTATTTTCGGGCAAAAAACAGAAATTCCCCTTGTGTTGGGGCACAAAGAAAGAAATTTCGTTTATTTTTGGGGAAAAGGCAAAATTGCATTTATTTTGACTCAAAAAGGCGGAAAATTTCTTATTTTCGGGCAAAAATGAAGAAATTTTCCTTTTTTATGGCAAAAAGTTATACATTCCCTTTATTTTTGGCCAAAAAGGCAAAAAATTCCCCGTATTTTGGAGCAAAATTGCAGAAATTCCCCTAATTGTGGGGCAAAAAGGCAGAAATTCCCTATATGTTGGGGCAAAAAGAGAGAAATTCTCTTTATTTTAGAGCAAAACTCAGATATTTTAATTATTTTAGGGCAAAATTGCAGAAATTTCAGTTATTTCAGAGAAAAAATGCAAAAATTTTTCTTATTTTGGGGCAAAAAGGCAGAAATTCCCATTATTTTGGAACAAAAGGCAGAAATTCCCCTTATTTTGGGGTAAAATTGCAGAAATTTCACATATTTCAGGGCAAAAAGGCAGAAATTTCCCTTATTTTGGGGCAAAATTGCAGAAATTTCAGTTATTTCAGGGTAATAAGTCAGAAATTTTCCTTATTTTGGGGCAAAAAAGACAGAAATTCCCTTTGTTTTCGGGGGAAAAGACAGAAATTCCACTTATTTAGAGGCAAAAAGGCAGAAATTCCCCTTATTTTGAAGCAAAAATGAAGAAATTTCCCTTTTTTATGGCAAAAAAGTATGCATTCCCCTTATTTTCGGGCAAAAAGGCAGAAATTCCCCGTATTTTGGAGTAAAATTGCAGAAATTCGCCTAATTTTGGGGAAAAAGGCAGAAATTCCCCTTATTTTGGGGTAAAATTGCAGAAATTTTAAATATTTCAGGGCAAAATGGCAGAAATTCCCCTTATTTTGGGGCAAAAAATGAAATCCATAATTTTTGGCTAAAATTGAGGAAATTTCACTTATTTCGGGACAAAAAGGCAGAAATTCCACTTAATTTCGGGCAAAAAAGCAGAAATGACCCGTATTTTGGAGCAAAATTGAAGAAATTCCCTTAATATTGTTGCAAAAATGCAGAAATTCCCTTTATTTTGGGGCAAAATGCAGAAATTCTCCATGTTTTGGTGTAAAAAGGCTGAAATTCCCCTTATTTTGAGGTAAAATTCTAAAATTCCCCATATTTTGGGGCAGAAGGCAGAAATTCCCCTCATTTTGGGGCAAAAAGGCACAAATTTCCCTTATTTTCGGGGAAATTGCAGAAATTTCATTTATTTCAGGGTAAAAAGTCAGAAATTCCCCTTATTTTGGGGCAAAAAGCAGAAATTTCTTTGATTATGGTACAAAATTGAAGAAATTTTACTTATTTTGAAACAAAAAGGCAGAAATTCCCCATATTTTGGGGCAAAAGGCAGAAATTCTTTTTATTTTGAGGTAAAATGCAGAAATTCCCCTTATTTAGAGGTAAAATGCTGAAATTCCCCAAATACTGGGCGGAAATGCAGAAATTCCCTTTATTTTGGGGCTAAAAACAGAAATTCCCTGTATTTTGAAGCAAAATTGCAGAAATTCTCCTTATTTTTGGGCAAAAAGACAGAAAATCTCCTTTTTTCGGGGGCAAAAAGTTAGAAATTCCCCTTATTTTGGGGCAAAATTGCAGAAATTTCCTTTACATTTAGGAAAAATTGCAGAAATTTCCCTTATTTTGGGTCAAAATTGCAGAAATTTCACTTATATCAGAAAAAATGCAGAAATTTTCTTATTTTGGGACAAAAAGGCAGAAATTTCTATTATTTGTTACAAAATTGCAGAAATTTTTCTTATTTTGGGGCAAAAAGGCAGAAATTCCCCATATTTTGGGGCAAAAGGCCTGAAATTCCCCATATTTTTGGGCAAAAAGTCAGAAATTCCCCTTATGTTGGGGAAAAAACAGAAATTTCGTTTATTTTTGGGGAAAAGGCAGAAATTGCACTTATTTTGAGTCAAAAAGGCGTAAAATTTCCTTAATTTCAGGCAAAAATGACGAAATTTCCCTTTTTTATGGCAAAAAGGTATACATTCCCTTTATTTTCGGGCAAAATGCAGAAATTCTCCGTATTTTGGAGCAAAATTGCAGAAATTCCCCTAATTGTGGGGCAAAAAGGCAGAAATTCCCCATATGTTGGGGCAAAAAGACAGAAATTCTCCTTTTTTGGGGGCAAAACTCAGAAATTTCACTTGTTTTAGAGCAAAATTGCAGAAATTTCTGTTGTTTCAGAGAAAAAAAGCAAAATTTTTTCTTATTTTGGGGCAAAAATGCAGAAATTCCCATTATTTTGAGGCAAAAAGGCAGAAAATCACCTAATTTTGGGGTAAATTTGCAGAAATTTCACATATTTCAGGGCAAAAAGGCAGAAATTTCCCTTATTTTGGGGCAAAATTGCAGAAATTTCACTTATTTCAGGGTAATAAGTCAGAAATTTTCTTTATTTTGGGGCAAAAAAGACAGAAATTACCTTTTTTTGAGGGGAAAAAGACAGAAATTCCACTTATTTTGAGGCAAAAAGGCAGAAATTCCTCTTATTTTGGAGCAAAAATGAAGAATTTTCGCTTTTTCATGGCAAAAAGGTATGCATTCCCCTTATTTTCAGACAAAAAGGCAAAAATTCCCCGTATTTGGAACAAAATTGCAGAAAATCCCCTAATTTTAGGGCAAAAGGCAGAACTTCCGTTTATTTTGGGGCAAAAATCAGAAATTCCCCTTACTTTTGGGTAAAATTGCATAAATTTAACTTATTTATGGGCAAAATTGCAGAATTTTCATTTATTTCAGGGAAAAAAGGCAGAAATTTTCCTTATTTTGGGGCAAAAAGGCACAAATTCCTAATATTTTGTGGCAAAAAACGCAGAAATTCCCCTTATTTTGAGGTAAAAAGGCTGAAATTTCCCGTATTTGGGGGCAAAAAGGCAGAAATTTTTTTATTTTAGGGCAAAATTGCAAAAATTTACTTTATTTTGAGGCAAAATTGCAGAAATTTCACTTATTTCAGGGTAATAAGTCAAAAATTTTTAATATTTTAGGGCAAAAAAGACAGAAATTCTCTTTGTTTTTGGGGAAAAAGTCAGAAATTCCACTTATTTATAAGAAAAAAGGCAGAAATTCCCCTCATTTTGGAGCAAAAATGAAGAAATTTCCCTTTTTTATGGCAAAAAGGTATGCATTCTCCTTATTTTCTGGCAAAAGGGCAGAAATTCCCCGTATTTTGGAGGAAAATATCAGAAAATCCCCTAATTGTGGGGCAAAAAGGCAGAAATTCTCTATATGTTGGGGTAAAAATACAGAAATTCTTTGTATTTGGGGGCAAAACTCAGAAATTCCACTTATTTAGAGACAAAATGGCAGAAATTCCTCTTATTTTGGAGGAAAAATGAAGAAATTTCCCTTTTTTATGGCAAAAAGCTATGCATTCTCTTTATTTTCGGGCAAAAAAGCAGAAATTCCCTGTATTTTGGAGCAAAATTGCAGAAATTACCCTAATTTTGGGGCAAAAGGCAGAAATTTCCCTTATTTTGGGGTAAAATTGCAGAAATTTCAAATATTTCAGGGCTAAATTGCAGAAATTATCCTTATTTGGGGGCAAAAAGATGAAATCCATAATTTTTGGCTAAAATTGAAGAAATTTCACGTATTTCGGGAGAAAAAGGCAGAAATTCCACTTAATTTCGGGCAAAAAGGCAGAAATTCCCATTATTTTGGAGCAAAATTGCAGAAATTCTCTTAATATTGGTGCAAAAATGCAGAAATTCCCTTTATTTTGGGGCAAAAATGCAGAAATTCTCCATATTTTGGTGCAAAAAGGCTGAAATTCCCCTTATTTTGAGGTAAAATGCTGAAATTCCCCATATTTTGGGGCAAAAGGTAGAAATTCCCCTCATTTTGGGGCAAAAAGGCACAAATTTTCCTTATTTTCGGGCAAAATTGCTGAAATTTCATTTATTTCAGAGTAAAAAGTCAGAAATTCTCCTTATATTGTAGTAAAAACAGAAATTTCTTATATTATGGTACAAAATTGAAGAAATTTTCCGTATTTTGGAACAAAAAGGCAGAAATTCCACATATTTTGGGGCAAAAGGCAGAAATTTTTTTTATTTTGAGGTAAAATGCAGAAATTCCCCTTATTTAGAGGTAAAATGCAGAAATTCCCCAAATATTGGGGGAAAATACAGAAAATCCCTTTATTTTGGCGCTAAAAAGCAGAAATTCCCTGTATTTTGAAGCAAAAGTGCAGAAATTCTCATAATTTTCAGGCAAAAAGGCAGGAATTCTCCTTATTTTGGGGCAAAAAGACAGAAAATCTCCTTTTTTAGGGGGCAAAAAGTCAGAAATTCCCCTTATTTTGGGGCAAAATTGCAGAAATTTCCTTTACATTTGGGCAAAATTGCAGAAATTTCCCTTATTTTGGGGTAAAATTGCAAAAATTTCACTTATTTCAGAAAAAATGCAGAAATTTTCTTATTTTGGGGCAAAAAGGCAGAAATTTCTATTATTTTGGTACAAAATTGCCGAAATTTTTCTTATTTTGGGACAAAAATGCAGAAATTCCCCATATTTTGAGGCAAAAAGGCTGAAATTCCCCTTATTTTCGGGCAAAAATCAGAAATTCCCCTAATGTTGGGGCAAAAAAACAGAAATTTCGTTTATTATTGGGGAAAAGGCAGAAATTGCACTTATTTTGAGTCAAAAAGGCGGAAAATTTCCTTATTTTCTGGCAAAAATGAAGAAATTTCCCTTTTTTATGGCAAAAAGGTATACATTCCCTATATTTTCGGGCAAAAAGGCAGAAATTCTCCGTATTTTGGAGCAAAATTGCAGAAATGCCCCGAATTGTGGGGCAAAAAAGGCAGAAATTCCCTATATGTTGGGGCAAAAAGACAGAAATTCTTTTTATTTTGGGGCAAAACTCAGAAATTCCACTTATTTAGAGGCAAAATGGCACAAATTCCTCTTATTTTGAAGCAAAAATGAAAAAATTTCCCTTTTGTATGGCAAAAAGGTTTGCATTCTCCTTATTTTCGGGCAAAGAGGCAGAAATTCCGTGTATTTTGGAGCAAAATTGCAGAAATTCCCCTAATTTTGGGGCAAAAGGCAAAAATTCCCCTTATTTTGGGGTAAAATTGCAGAAATTTCAAATATTTCAGGCAAACTGGCAGAAATTCCCCTTATTTTGGGGCAAAAAGATGAAATCCATAATTTTTGGTTAAAATTGAAGAAATTACACTTATTTCGGGACAAAAAGGCAGAAATTCCACTTAATTTCGGGCATAAAGGCAGAAAAGACCCGTATTTTGGAACAAAATTGCAGAAATTCCCCTAATATTGGTGCAAAAATTCAGAAATTCTCTTTATTTTGGGGCAAAAATGCAGAAATTCTTCATATTTTGTTGCAAAAAGGCTGAAATTCCCCTTATTTTGAGGTAAAATCCTGAAATTCCCCATATTATGGGGCAAAAGGCAGAAATTCCCCTCATTTTGGGGCAAAAAGGCACAAATTTCCCTTATTTTCGGGCAAAATTGCAGAAATTTCATTTATTTCAGAGTAAAAAGTCAGAAATTCCCCTTATTTTGGGGCAAAAAGTAGAACTTTCTTTTATTATGGTACAAAATTGAAGAAATTTTCCTTATTTTGGAACAAAAAGGCAGAAACTCCCCATAATTTGAGGCAAAAGGCAGAAATTCTTATTTTGAGGTAAAATGCAGAAATTCCCCTTATTTAGAGGTAAAATGAAGAAATTCTGCAAATATTGGGGGAAAATGCAGAAATTCCCTTTATTTTGGGGCTAAAAGGCAGAAATTCCCTGTATTTTGAAGCAAAATTGCAGAAATTCTCATAATTTTCAGACCAAAAGGCAGAAATTCTCCTTATTTTGGGGGCAAAAAGACAGAAAATCTCCTTTTTCGGGGGCAAAAAGTCAGAAATTCCCCTTATTTTGGGGCAAAATTGCAGAAATTTCCTTTACATTGGGGCAAAATTGCAGAAATTTCCCTTATTTTGGGGCAAAATTGCAAAAATTTCACTTATTTCAGAAAAAATGAAGAAAGTTTCTTCTTTTGGGGCAAAAAGGCAGAAATTTCTACTATTTTGGTACAAAATTGCAGAAATTTTTCTTCTTTTATGCCAAAAAGGCAGAAATTCCCAATATTTTGGGGCAAAAAGGCAGAAATTCCCCTTATGTTTGGGCAAAAAGACAGAAATTTCGTTTATTTTTTGGGAAAAGGCAGAAATTGCACTTATTTTGAGTCAAAAAGGCAGAAAATTTCCTCTTATTTTGGAGAAAAAATGAAGAAATTTCCCTTTTTTATGGCAAAAGGTGTACATTCTCTTTATTTTCGGGCAAAAAGGCAGAAATTCCCCGTATTTTGGAGCAAAATTGCAGAAATTCCCCTAATTGTGGGGCAAAAAGGCAGAAATTCCTTATATGTTGGGAAAAAAGACAGAAATTCTCCTTATTTTGGGGCAAAACTCAGAAATTTCACTTATTTTAGGGCAAAATTGCAGAAATTTCAGTTATTTCAGAGAAAAAAAGCAAAAATTTTTCTTATTTTGGGGCAAAAAGGCAGAAATTCCCATTATTTTTGGGCAAAATCAGAAATTCACCTTATTTTGGAATAAAATTGCAGAAATTTCACATATTTCAGGGCAAAAAAGCAGAAATTTCCCTTATTTTGTAGCAAAATTGCAGAAATTTCACTTATTTCAGGGTAATAAGTCAGAAATTTTCGTTATTTTCGGGCAAAAAAGACAGAAATTCCCTTTGTTTTGGGGGAAAAAGACAGAAATTCCACTTATTTAGGGGAAAAAATCAGAAATTCCCCTTATTTTGGAGCAAAAGTGAAGAAATTTCTCTTTTTTATGGCAAAAAGGTATGCATACCCCTTATTTTCGAGCAAAAAGGAAGAAATTCCCCGTATTTTGGAGCAAAATTGCTGAAATTCCCCTAATTTTGGGGCAAAAGCCAGAAATTCCCTTTATTTTGGGGCAAAAATCAGAAATTCCCCTTATTTTGGGGCAAAATTCCAGAAATTTCCTTTATTTTGGTGCAAAATTGCAGGAATTTACATTATTTTGGGGCAAAATTGCAGAAATTTTCCTTATTTCGGGCAAAATTACAAAAATTTCACTTATTTTCAGGTAAAAAGGCTGAAATTTCCTTTATTTTGGGGAAAAAGGGAGAAATTTCCCTTATTTTGGGGCAAAATTGCAGAAATTTTCCTTATTTTAGGGCAAAAAGGCAGAAATTCCTTATATTTTGTGGCAAATATAAGGCAGAAATTCCCCTTATTTTGAGGTAATGAGCCTGAAATTCCCTTTATGTTTGGGGAAAAAGGCAGAAAATCCCATTATTTTGAGGCAAAAAGCAGAAATTTCTTTTATTATGGACAAAATTGAAGAAATTTTCGTTATTTTGGAACAAAAAGGCAGAAATTCCCCATATTTTTGGGCAAAAGGCGGAAATTTTTTTTATTTTGAGGTTAAATGCAGAAATTCCCCTTATTAAGAGGTAAAACGCTGAAATTCCCCAAATATTGTTGGAAAATGCAGAAATTCCCTTTAGTTTTGGGATAAAAGGCAGAAATTCCCCGTATTTTGAAGCAAAATTGCAGAAATTCTCATAATTTTCGGGCGAAAAGGCAGAAATTCTCCTTATTTTGGGGCAAAAAGACAGAAAATCTCCTTTTTCGGGAGGAAAAAGTCAGAAATTCCCCTTATTTTGGGGCAAAATTGCAGAAATTTCCTTTACATTTGGGCAAAATTGCAGAAATTTCCCTTATTTTGGGGCAAAATTGCAGAAATTTCACTTATTTCAGAAAAAGGCAGAAATTTTCTTATTGTGGGGCAAAAAGGCAGAAATTTCTTTTATTTTGGTTCAAAATTGCAGAAATTATTCTTATTTTGGGGCAAAAAGGCAGAAATTACTCATATTTTGGGGCAAAATGCGGAAATTCCTCTTATTTTTAGGTAAAAAGGCTGAAATTCCCCTTATTGTCGGGCAAAAAGTCAAAAATTCCCCTTATATTGGGGCAAAAAGACAGAAATTTCGTTTATTTTCGGGAAAAAGGCAGAAATTGCACGTATTTTGAGTAATTAAAAATGTGAAAAATCCCCTTATTTTGGGGCAAAAATGAAGAAATTTCCCTTTTTTATGGCAAAAAGGTATACATTCCCTTTATTTTCGGGTAAAAAGGCAGAAATTCCCCGTTTTTTGGAGCAAAATTGCAGAAATTCACCTAATTTTGGGGCAAAATGGCACAAATTCCCCTTATTTTCGGCGAAAAAGGCAGAAAATCCTCGTATTTTGGAGCAAAATTGCAGAAATTCACATAATTTTGGGATAAAATACAGTAATTTTCTTTATTTTGGGGCAAAAGGCAGAAACTCCCCTTATTTTAGGGCAAAATTGCAGAAATTTCCCTTATTTAGGGGCAAAAAACACAAATTTCCTTTATTTTGGGGCAAAATTGCAGAAATTTCCCTTATTTTAGGGCAAAATTGCAGAAATTTCACTTATTTCAGAGAAAAAAAGCAAAAATTTTTCTTATTTTGGGACAAAATGGCAGAAATTCCCATTATTTTGGGGCAAAAAGGCCGAAATTCACCTTATTTTGGGTTAAAATTGCAGATATTTGACATATTTCAAAGCAAAAAGGCAGAAATTTCCCTTATTTTGGGGCAAAATTGCAGAAATTTTACTTATTTCTGGGTAATAAGTCAGAAATTTTCCTTATTTTGGGGTAAAAAAGACAGAAATTTTCTTAGTTTTGGGGGAAAAAGACAGAAATTCCAATTATTTAGAGGCAAAAAGGCAGAAATTCCCCTTATTTTGGAGCAAAAATGAAGACATTTTCCATTTTTATGGCAAAAATTATGCATTCCCCTTATTTTCGGCAAAAAGGCAGAAATTCCCCGTATTTTGGAGCAAAATTGCAGAAAATCCCCTAATTGTGGGGCAAAAAGGCAGAAATTCTCTATATGTTGGGGCAAAATACAGAAACTCTCCTTATTTTGGGGCAAAACTCAGAAATTCCACTTATTTAGAGGCAAAATGGCAGAAATTCCTCTTATTTTGGAGCAAAAATTAAGAATTTTTTTTATGGCAAAAAGTTATGCATTCCCCTTATTTTCGGTCAAAAAGGCAGAAATTCTCCGTATTTTAAAGCAAAATTGCAGAAATTCCCTTAATTTTGGGACAAAAGGCAAAAATTCCCCTTATTTTGGAGTAAAATTGTAGAAATTTCAAATATTTAAGGGCAAAATGGCTGAAATTCCCCTTATTTTGAGGCAAAAGGATGAAATCCCTAATTTTTGGCTAAAATTGAAGAAATTTCACTTATTTCGGGACAAAAAGGCAGAAATTCCACTTAATTTCGGGCAGAAAGGAAGAAAATCTCTTTATTTTGGAGCAAAATTGTAGAAATTCCCCTAATATTGGTGCAAAAATGCAGAAATTCCCTTTATTTTGGGGCAAAAATGCAGAAATTCTCCACATTTTGGTGCAAAAAGGCTGAAATTCCCCTTATTTTGAGGAATAATGCTAAAATTTTTCATATTTTGGGGCAAAGGCAGAAATTCCCCTTATTTTGAAGCAAAAAGGCACAAATTTCCCTTATTTTCGGGCAAAATAGTACAAATTTCATTTATTTCAAGGCAAAAATTCAGAAATTCCCTTTATTTTGGGGCAAAAAGTAGAAATTTCTTTTATTATGGTACAAAAATGAAGAAATTTTTTTTTATTTTGAAACAAAAAGGCAGAAATTCCCCATATTTTGGGGCAAAACGCAGAAATTCTTTTTATTTTGAGGTAAAATGCAGAAATTCCCTTTTTTTAGAGGTAAAATGCAGAAATTACCCAAATATTGTGGGAAAATGCAGAAATTCCCTTTAGTTTTGGGATAAAAGGCAGAAATTCCCCGTATTTTGAAGCAAAATTGCAGAAATTCTCATAATTTTCGGGCGAAAAGGCGGAAATTCTCCTTATTTTGGGGCAAAAAGACAGAAAATCTCTTTTTTCGGGAGGAAAAAGTCAGAAATTCCCCTTATTTTGGGGCAAAATTGCAGAAATTTCCTTTACATTTGGGCAAAATTGCAGAAATTTCCCTTATTTTGGGGCAACATTGCAGAAATTTCACTTATTTCAGAAAAAGGCAGAAATTTTCTTATTGTGGGACAAAAAGGCAGAAATTTCTTTTATTTTTGTTCCAAATTGTAGAAATTATTCTTATTTTGGGGCAAAAAGGCAGAAATTCCTCATATTTTGGGGCAAAATGCGGAAATTCCTTTTATTTTTAGGTAAAAAGGCTGATATTCCCCTTATTGTTGGGCAAAAAGTCAGAAATTCTTCTTATATTGGGGCAAAAAGACAGAAATTTCGTTTATTTTCGGGAGAAAGGCAGAAATTGCATGTATTTTGAGTAATTAAAAATGTGAAAAATCCCCTTATTTTGGGGCAAAAATAAAGAAATTTCCCTTTTTTATGGCAAAAAGGTATACATTTCCTTTATTTTCGGGTAAAAAGGCAGAAATTCCCCGTTTTTTGGAGCAAAAGTGCAGAAATTCCCCTAATTTTGGGGCAAAAAGGCAGAAATTCCCCTTATTTTCTTGTAAAACTGCAGAAATTTCACTTATTTCGCGGCAAAATGGCACAAATTCCCCTTATTTTCGGCGAAAAAGGCAGAAAATCATCGTATTTTGGAGCAAAATTGCAAAAATTCACATAATTTTGGGGTAAAAAATACAGTAATTTTTTTTTATTTTGGGGCAAAATGCAGAATCTCCCCTTATTTTAGGGCAAAATTGCAGAAATTTCCCTTATTTAGGGGCAAAAAACAGAAATTTCCTTTATTTTGGGGCAAAATTGCAGAAATTTCCCTTATTTAAGGGCAAAATTACAGACATTTCACTTATTTCAGAGAAAAAAAGCAAAAATTTTCTTATTTTGGGACAAAATGGCAGAAATTCCCATTATTTTGTGGCAAAAAGGCTGAAATTCATCTTATTTTGGGTTAAAATTGCAGATATTTCACATATTTCAAGGCAAAAAGGCAGAAATTCCCCTGATTTTGAGGTAAAACTGCAGAAATTTTACTTATTTCACAGCAAAGTTGCAGAAATTCTCCTTATTTTTGGCGAAAAAGGCAGAAAATACCTGTATTGTGGAGCAAAATTGCAGAAATTCACTTATTTTGGGGTAAAAAAATACAGTAATTTTCTTTATTTTAAGGCAAAAAGGCAGATATTCTTTTTATTTTGGGGCAAAAGGCAGAAATGCCCCTTATTTTAGGGCAAAATTGCAGAAATTTTCCTTATTTGGGGGCAAAAAACAGAAATTCCCCTTATTTTGGGGCAAAATTGCAGAATTTTCCCTTATTATGGGGAAAAATTGCAGAAATTTCCCTTATTTTAGGGCAAAATTGCAGAAATTTTACTTATTTCAAAGAAAAAAAGCAAAAATTTTTCTTATTTTGGGACAAAATAGCAGAAATTCCAATTATTTTGTGGCAAAAAGGCAGAAATTCACCTTATTTTGGGTTAAAATTGCAAATATTTCACATATTTCAGGGCAAAAACACAGAAATTTACCTTATTTTGGGGCAAAATTACAGAAAATTCACTTATTTCAGGGCAATAAGTCAGAAATTTTCCTTATTTAGGGCCAAAAAAGAAAGAAATTCCCTTAGTTTTGGGGGAAAAAGACAGAAATTCCACTTATTTAGAGGCAAAAATTCAGAAATTCCCCTTATTTTGAAGCAAAAATGAAGAAATTTCCCCTTTTAATTGCAAAAAAATATGCATTCTCCTTATTTTCGGGCAAAAAGGCAGAAATTCCCCGTATTTTGGAGCAAAATTGCAGAAAATCCCCTAATTGTGGGGCAAAAAGGCAGAAATTCTCTATATGTTGGGGCAAAATACAGAAATTCTCCTTATTTTGGGGCAAAACTTAGAAATTCCACTTATTTAAAGGCAAAATGGCAGAAATTCCTCTTATTTTGGAGGAAAAATGAATAAATTTCCCTTTTTTATGGCAAAAAGGTATGCATTCCCCTTATTTTCGGGCAAAAAGGCAGAAATTCCCCGTATTTTGGAGCAAAATTGCAGAAATTCCCCTAATTTTGGGACAAAAGGCAGAAATTCCCCTTATTTTAGAGTAAAATTGCAGAAATTTCAAATATTTCAGGGCAAAATGACAGAAATTCCCCTTTTTTGGGGGCAAAAAGAAGAAATCCCCAATTTTTTGCTAAAATTGAAGAAATTTCACTTATTTCGGGACAAAAAGGCAGAAATTCCACTTAATTTCAGGCAAAAAGGCAGAAATGACCCGTATTTTGGAGCAAAATTGCAGAAATTCCCCTATTATTGGTGCAAAAATGCAGAAATTCCATTTATTTTGGGGCAAAAAGGCAGAAATTCTCCATATTTTGGTGCAAAAATGCTGAAATTCCCCTTATTTTGAGGTAAAATGCTGAAATTCCACATATTTTGGGGCAAAGGCAGAAATTTCCCTTATTTTGAAGCAAAAAGGAACAAATTTCCCTTATTTTCGGGCAAAATAGTAGAAATTTCATTTATTTCAAGGCAAAAATTCAGAAATTCCTCTTATTTTGGGGCAAAAAGTAGCAATTTCTTTTATTATGGTACAAAATTGAAGAAATTTTCTTTATTTTGGAACAAAAAGGCAGAAATTCCCCATATTTTGGGGCAAAACGCAGTAATTCTTTTTATTTTGAGGTAAAATGCAGAAATTCCCTTTATTTAGAGGTAAAATGCAGAAATTACCCAAATATTTGGGGAAAATGCAGAAATTCCCTTTATTTTAGGGATAAAAGTCAGAAATTCCCCGTATTTTGAAGCAAAATTGCAGAAATTCTCATAATTTTCGGGCAAAAAGTCAGAAATTCTCCTTTTTTTGGAGCAAAAAGACAGAAAATTTCCTTTTTTCGGGAGCAAAAAGTCAGAAATTCCCCTTATTTTGGGGCAAAATTGCAGAAATTTCCTTTACATTTGAGCAAAATTGCAGAAATTTCCCTTATTTTGGGGCGAAATTGCAAAAATTTCACTTATTACAGAAAAAAGTTAGAAATTTTCTTATTTTGTGGCAGAAAGGCAGAAATTCCCCTTATTTTGAGGTAAAAAAGCTAAAGTTTCCCTTATTTTCGGGCAAAAAGTCAGAAATTCCCCTTATTTTTGGGCAAAAATATAGAAATTTCGTTTATTTTTGGTGAAAAGGCAAAAATTTCACTTATTTCACGGCAAAGTGGCAGAAATTCCCCTTATTTTCGGCGAAAAAGGCAGAAAATCCCCATATTTTGGAGCAAAATTGCAGAAATTCACTTATTTTGTGGTAAAAAATACAGTAATTTTCTTTATTTTGGGGCAAAAAGGCAGATATTCTCCTTATTTTGGGGCAAAAGGCAGAAATTCCTCTTATTTTAGGGCAAAATTGCAGAAATTTCCTTTATTTGGGGGTAAAAACAGAAATTCCCATTATTTTGGGGCAAAATTGCAGAAATTTCCCATATTATGGGGAAAAATTGCAGAAATTTCCCTTATTTTAGGGCAAAATTGCAGAAATTTCACTTATTTCAGAGAAAAAAAGCAAAAATTTTTCTTATTTTGGGACAAAAAGTCAGAAATTCCCATTATATGGGGGCAAAAAGGCAGAAATTCACCATATTTTGGGTTAAAATTGCAGATATTTCACATATTTCAGGGCAAAAAGGCAGAAATTTCCCTTATTAAAGGGAAAATTGCAGAAATTTCACTTATTTCAGGGTAATAAGTCAGAAATTTTCCTTATTTTTGGGCAAAAAAGACAAAAATTCCCTTAGTTTTGGGGGGGAAAGACAGAAATTCCACTTATTTAGAGGCAAAATGGCAGAAATTCCCTTTATTTTGGAGAAAAAATGAAGACATTTCCCTTTTTTATGGCAAAAAGTATGCATTCCTTTTATTTTCGGGCAAAAAGGCAGAAATTCCCCGTATTTTGGAGCAAAAGTGCAGAAAATCCCCTAATTGTGGGGCAAAAGGCAGAAATTCTCTATATGTTGGGGCGAAATACAGAAATTCTCCTTATTTTGGGGCAAAACTCAGAAATTCCACTTATTTAGAGGCAAAATTGCAGAAATTCCTCGTATTTTGGAGCAAAAATGAAGAAAATTCCCTTTTTTATTGCAAAAAGTTATGCATTCCCCTTATTTTCGGGCAAAAAAGCAGAAATTCCCCGTATTTTGGAGCAAAATTGCAGAAAATCCCCTAATTGTGGGGCAAAAAGGCAAAAATTCTCTATATGTTGGGGCAAAATACAGAAATTCTCCATATTTTGGGGCAAAACTCAGAAATTCCACTTATTTAGAGGCAAAATGGCAGAAATTACTCTTATTTTGGAGCAAAAATAAAGAAATTTCACTTTTTAATGGCAAAAGGTATGCATTCCCCTTATTTTCGGGCTAAAATGCAGAAATTCCCCGTATTTTGGAGCAAAATTGCAGAAATTCCCCTAATTGTGGGGAAAAAATGCAGAAATTCCCTATATGTTAGGGCAAAAAGACAGAAATTCTCCTTATTTTGGGGCAAAACTCAGAAATTCCACTTATTTTGGGGCAAAATTCATGAAATTTCCCTTATTTTAGGGCAAAATTGTAGAAATTTCACTTACTTTGGGGCAAAATTGCAGAAATTTCACTTATTTCAGGGAAAAAAGGTAGAAATTTTTTTTTTGGAGTAAAAAGTCAGAAATTCCTAATATTTTGTGGCAAAAATTCAGAAATTTCCCTTATTTTGAGGTAAAAATGCTGAAATTCCCTTTATTTGGGGGCAAAAAGGCAGAAACTTCCCTTATTTTGGGGCAAAATTGCTGAAATTTCACTTATTTCAGGGGAAAAAAGCAGAATATTTCTTATTTTGGGGCACAATGGCAGATATTTCCCATATTTTGGGGCAAAAATACAGAAATAACCATTATTTTGAGGTAAAAATGCTGAAATTCCCTTACTTGGAAGCAAAAAAGCAGAAATTTTCCTTATTTTGGGGAAAAATTGCAGAAATTTCACTTACTTAAGGGTAATATGTCAAAAATTTTTCTTATTTGGGGGCAAAAAAGACAGAAATTCTTCTTATTTTGGGGCAAAACTCAGAAATTCCACTTATTTTGGGGCAAAATTCCAGAAATTTCCCTTATTTTGGGGCAAAAATGCAGAAATTTCACTTATTTTGTGGCAAAATTGCAGAAATTTCTCTTATTTCAGGGAAAAAAACAGAAATTTTCTTATTTTGGGGAAAAAGGCAGAAATTTCTTTTATTTTGGTACAAAATTGTAGAAATTTTTCTTATTTTGGGCAAAAAGGCAGAAATTTCCCATATTTTGTGGCAAAAATGCAGAAATTCCCCTTATTTTGAGGTAAAAAGGCTGAAATTCCCCTTATTTTGCGGCAAAAAGTCAGAAATTCTTCTTATTTTGGGTCAAAAAGCAGACATTTCTCTTATTTTGGGGAAAAATTTTAGAAATTTAACTTATTTTAGGGCAAAAATCAGAAATTCCCGTTATTTTGGGGCAAAAAGACAGAAATTCCATATATTTTTGGAAAAATTCAGAAATTGCACTTATTTTGGGTCAAAAAGGTGGCAAATCCCCTTATTTTGGGGTAAAAATGAAGAAATTTCCCTTTTTTATGGCAAAAAGTATACATTCCCTCTATTTTCAGGCAAAAAGGCAGAAATTCCCCGTATTTTGGAGCAAAATTGCAGAAATTCCCATAATTTTGGGGCAAAAATGCAGAGCTTCTTCTTATTTTGGGATAAAACTGCAGAAATTTCACTTATTTCGCGGAAAAATGGCAAAAATTCTCTTTATTTTCGGCGAAAAAGTGAGAAAATCCCCGTATTTTGAGACAAAATTGCAGAAATTCACCTAATTTTGGGGTAAAACATGCAGTAATTTTCTTTATTTCGGGGCAAAAAGGCAGAAATTCCTTTGATTTTGGGGCAAAAGGCAGAAATTCCCCTTATTTATGGCAAAATTGCAGAAATTTTTCTTATTTGGCGACAAAAAACAGAAATTCCCTTTATTTTGGGGCAAAATTGCAGAAAATACCTTTATTATGGGGAAAATTGCAGAAATTTCTTTTCTTTTAAGGCAAAATTGCAGAAATTTCACTTATTTCAGGGCATAATTCAAAAATTCCTTTTATTTTGGGGCAAAAAGACAGAAATTCCGTTTATTTTTGGGTAAAAAGGCAGAAATTTCACTTATTTTGAAGAAATAAGTCAGAAATTCCTCTTATTTTGGGGCAAAAATGAAGAAATTTCCCTTTTTTGTGGCAAAAGATATACATACCCATTATTTTCGGGCAAAAAAGCAGAAATACCCAGTATAATTGCAGAAATTCCCCTAATTGTGGGGCAAAAATGCAGAAATTCCTTATATGTTGGGGCAAAAAGACAGAAATTCCACTTATTTTGGGGCAAAATTCCAGAAATTTTACTTATTTTGGGGCAAAATTCCAGAAATTTCACATATTTCAGGGTAAAGAAGCAGAAATTTTTCGTATTTTGGAGCACAATGGCAGAAATTCTTAATATTTTGTGGCAAAAAATGCTGAAATTCCCCTTATTTTGAGGTAAAAAGGCTGAAATTCCCCTTTATTTGGGGCAAAAAGGCAGAAATTTCCCTTATTTTGGGGCAAAAACACAGAAATTCCCTTTATTTTGTGGCAAAAAGGCAGAAATTTCTTTCATTTTGGGCAAAATTGCAGAAATTTCACTTATTTCAGGGCATAATTCAAAATTTTTTTTTTATTTTGAGGCAAAAATCAGAAATTCCATTTATTTTTGGGTAAAAAGGCAGTAATTTCACTTATTTTGAAGTAAAAAGGCAAAAATTTTTCTTATTTTGGGGCAAAAATGAAGAAATTTCCTTTTTTTGAGGCAAAAGCTATACATTCCCCTTATTTTCGGGCTAAAAGGCCGAAATTCCCCGTATTTTGGAGCAAAATTGCAGAAATTCCCCTAAATGTGGGACAAAAAAGCAGAAATTTCCTATATGTTAAGGAAAAAAGACAGAAATTCTCCTTATTTTGGGGAAAAATTCAGAAATTCCACTTATTTTGGGGCAAAATTCCAGAAATTTCCCTTATTTTTGGGCAAAATTGAAGAAATTTCACTTATTTTGGGGTAAAATTGCAGAAATTTCACTTATTTCAGGGAAAAAAGGCAGAAATTTTCCTTATTTTGGGGCAAAAAAGCAGAAATTCCTAATATTATGTGGCAAAAATGCAGAAATTCCTTTTATTTTGAGGTAAAAAGTCTGAAATTCCCCTTATTTGGGGGCAAAACGGCAGAAATTTCCCTTATTTTGTGGCAAAATTGCAGAAATTTCACTTATTTCAGAGCATAAGTAAGAAATTTTCCTTATTTTGTGGCAGAAAAGACAGAAATTCCCTTTGTTTTGGGGGAAAAAGACAGAAATTCCACTTATTTAGAGGCAAAAAGTCAGAAATTCCCCTTATTTTGGAGCAAAAATAAAGAAATTTCCCTTTTTTATGGCAAAAAGTTATGCATTCCTCTTATTTTCGGGCAATAAGGCAGAAATTCCCCGTATTTTGGAGCAAAATTGCAGAAATTCCGCTAATTGTCGGGCAAAAAGGCAGAAATTCCCTATATGTTCGAGCAAAAAGACAGAAATTCTCCTTTTTTTGGGGCAAAACTCAGAAATTCCACTTATTTTGGAGCAAAATTCCAGAAATTTCCCTAATTTTGGGGCAAAATTGAAGAAATTTCACTTATTATGGGGCAAAATTGCAGAAATTTCACTTATTTCAGAAAAAAATGCAGAAATTTTCTTATTTTGGGGAAAAGGCAGAAATTTCTTTTATTTTGGTACAAAATTGCAGAAATTTTTCTTAATTTGGGGCAAAGAGGCAGAAATTTCCTATAGTTTGGGCCAAAAATGCAGAAATACCTCTTATTTTGAGGTAAAAATGCTGAAATTCCCTGTATTTGGGGGCAAAAAGGCAGAAACTTCCCTTATTTTGGGGCAAAATTGCAGAAATTTCACTTTTTTTAGGGTATTAAGTCAGAAATTTTCCTATTTTAGGGCAATAAAGACAGAAATTTTCTTTGTTTTGGGGGAAAATACAGAAATTACACTTATTTAGAGGCAAAAAACAGAAATTCCCCTTATTTTAGAGCAAAAATGAAGAAATTTCCTTTTTTTGTGGCAAAAGGTATACATTCCCCTTATTTTCGGGCTAAAAAGCAGAAATTCCCCATATTTTGGAGCAAAATTGCAGAAATTCCCCTAATTGTGGGGCAAAAAGGCAGAAATTCCTTATATGTTAGTGCAAAAAGTCAGAAATTCTCTTTATTTTGGGCCAAAATCAGAAATTCCACTTATTTTGGGGCAAAATTGCAGAAATTTCACTTATTTTGGAGTAAAAAAATACAGTAATTTTCTTTTTTTGGGGGCAAAAAGGCAGATATTCTCCTTATTTTGGGGCAAAAGGCAGAAATTCCCCTTATATTAGGGCAAAATTGCAGAAATTTTCCTTATTTGGGGGCAAAAAACAGAAATTCCCCTTATTTTGGGTCAAAATTGCAGAAATTTCCATTATTATGGGAAAAAATTGCAGAAATTTCTCTCATTTTAGAGCAAAATTGCAGAAATTTCACTTATTTCAGAGAAAAAAAGCAAAAATTTTTCTTATTTTGGGACAAAATAGCAGAAATTCCAATTATTTTGTGGCAAAAGGCAGAAATTCTCTTTATTTTGGGTTAAAATTGCAAATATTTCACATATTTCAGGGCAAAAAGACAGAAATTTACCTTATTTTTGGGCAAAATTGGAGAAATTTCACTTATTTCAGGGTAATAAGTCAGAAATTTTCCTTATTTTGGGCCAAAAAAGAAAGAAATTCCCTTAGTTTGGGGGGAAAAAGACAGAAATTCCACTTATTTAGAGGCAAAAAGTGAGAAAATCCCCTTATTTTGAAGCAACAATGAAGAAATTTCCCTTTTTAATTGCAAAAAGATATGCATTCTCCTTATTTTCGGGCAAAAAGGCAGAAATTCCCCGTATTTTGGAGCAAAATTGCAGAAAATCCCCTAATTGTGGGGCAAAAAGGCAGAAATTCTCTATATGTTGGGGCAAAATACAGAAATTCTCCTTATTTTGGGGCAAAACTCAGAAATTCCACTTATTTAGAGGAAAAATGGCAGAATTTCCTCTTATTTTGGAGCAAAAATGAAGAAATTTCCCTTTTTTATGGCAAAAAGGTATGCATTCCCCTTATTTTCGGGCAAAAAGGCAGAAATTCCCCGTATTTTGGAGCAAAATTGCAGAAATTCCCCTAATTTTGGGACAAAAGGCAGAAATTCCCCTTATTTTGGAGTAAAATTGCAGATATTTCAAATATTTCAGGGCAAAATGACAGAAATTCCTCTTATTTTGGGGTAAAGATGAAATCCCTAATTTTTGGCTATAATTGAAGAAATTTCACTTATTTCGGGACAAAAAGGCAGAAATTCCACTTAATTTCGGGCAAAAAGGCAGAAATGACCCGTATTTTGGAGCAAAATTGCAGAAATTCCCCTAATATTGGTGCAAAAATGCAGAAATTCCATTTATTTTGGGGCAAAAAGGCAAAAATTCTCCATATTTTGTTGCAAAAATTCTGAAATTCCCCTTATTTTGAGGTAAAATGCTGAAATTCCACATATTTTGGGGCAAAGGCAGAAATTCCCTTTATTTTGAAGCAATAAGGCACAAATTTCCATTATTTTCGGGCAAAATAGTAGAAATTTCATTTATTTCAAAGCAAAAATTCAGAAATTCCCCTTATTTTGGGGCAAAAAGTAGAAATTTCTTTTATTATGGTACAAAATTGAAGAAATTTTCCTTATTTTGGAACAAAAAGGCAGAAATTCTCCATAATTTGGGGCAAAACGCAGAAATTCTTCTTATTTAGAGGTAAAATGCAGAAATTCCCTTTATTTAGAGGTAAAATGCAGAAATTACCCAAATATTGGGGGAAAATGCAGAAATTCCCTTTATTTTGGGAATAAAAGGCAGAAATTCCCCGTATTTTGAAGCAAAATTGCAGTAATTCTCATAATTTTCGGGCAAAAAGTCAGAAATTCACCTTATTTTGGGGCAAAATTGCAGAAATTTCCTTTACATTTGAGCAAAATTGCAGAAATTTCCCTTATTTTGGGGCAAAATTGCAAAAATTTCACTTATTACAGAAAAAAGGTAGAAATTTTCTTATTTCGTGGCAGAAAGGCAGAAATTCCCCTTATTTTGGGGTAAAAAGGCTAAAATTTCCCTTATTTTCGGGCAAAAAGTCAGAAATTCCCCTTATTTTGGGGTAAAAATACAGAAATTTCGTTTATTTTTGGTGAAAAGGCAAAAATTTCACTTATTTCACGGTAAAGTGGCAGAAATTCCCCTTATTTTCGGCGAAAAAGGCAGAAAATCCCCGTAGTTTGGAGCAAAATTGCAGAAATTCACTTATTTTGTGGTAAAAAATACAGTAATTTTCTTTATTTTGGGGCAAAAAGGCAGATATTCTCCTTATTTTGGGGCAAAAGGCAGAAATTCCTCTTATTTTAGGGAAAAATTGCAGAAATTTCCTTTATTTGGGGGCAAAAACAGAAATTCCCATTATTTTGGGGCAAGATTGCAGAAATTTCCCATATTATGGGGAAAAATTGCAGAAATTTCCCTTATTTTAGGGCAAAATTGCAGAAATTTCACTTATTTCAGAGAAAAAAAGTAAAAATTTTTCTTATTTTGGGACAAAAAGTCAGAAATTCCCATTATTTTGGGGCAAAAAGGCAGAAATTCACCATATTTTGGGTTAAAATTGCAGATATTTCACATATTTCAGGGCAAAAAGGCAGAAATTTTCCTTATTAGGGGAAAAATTGCAGAAATTTCACTTATTTCAGGGTAATAAGTCAGAAATTTTGCTTATTTTTGGGCAAAAAAGACAGAAATTCCCTTCGTTTTGGGGGAAAAAGACAGAAATTCCACTTATTTAGAGGCAAAAAGGCAGAAATTCCCCTTATTTTGGAGCAAAAATGAAGACATTTCCCTTTTTTATGGCAAAAAAGGATGCATTCCACTTATTTTCGGGCAAAAAGGCAGAAATTCCCCGTATTTTTGAGCAAAAGTGCAGAAAATACCCTAATTTTGGGCTAAATAGGCAGAAATTCTCTATATGTTGGGGCAAAATAGAGAAATTCTCCTTATTTTGAGGCAAAACTCAGAAATTCCACTTATTTAGAGGCAAAATGGCCGAAATTCCTCGTATTTTGGAGCAAAAATGAAGAAATTTCCCTTTTTTATTGCAAAAAGGTATGCATTCCCCTTATTTTCGGGCAAAAAAGCAGAAATTCCCCGTATTTTGGAGCAAAATTGCAGAAAATCCCCTAATTGTGGGGCAAAAAGGCAGAAATTCTCTATATGTTGGGGCAAAATACAGAAATTCTCCTTATTTTGGGGCAAAACTCAGAAATTCCACTTATTTAGAGGCAAAATGGCAGAAATTCCTCGTATTTTGGAGCAAAAATGAAGAAATTTCCCTTTTTAATGGCAAAAGGTATGCATTCCCCTTATTTTCGGGCTAAAAAGCAGAAATTCCCCGAATTTTGGAGCAAAATTGCAGAAATTCCCCTAATTGTGGGGCAAAAAGGCAGAAATTCCCTATATGTTAGGGCAAAAATACAGAAATTCTCCTTATTTTGGGGCAAAACTCAGAAATTCAACTTATTTTGGGGCAAAATTCATGAAATTTCCCTTATTTTAGGGCAAAATTGCAGAAATTTCACTTACTTTGGGGCAAAATTGCAGAAATTTCACTTATTTCAGGGAAAAAAGGCAGAAATTTTCTTTTTTGAAGTAAAAAGTCAGAAATTCCTAATATTTTGTGGCAAAAATGCAGAAATTTCCCTTATTTTGAGGTAAAAATGCTGAAATTCCCTTTATTTGGGTCAAAAAGGCAGAAATTTCCCTTATTTTGGTGCAAAATTGCAGAAATTTCACTTATTTCAGGGTAATAAGTCAGAAATTTTCCTTATTTTTGGGCCAAAAAGACAGAAATTCCCTTTATTTTGGGGGAAAAAAACAGAAATTCCACTTATTTAGAGGCAAAAAAGAAGAAATTCCCCTTATTTTGGAGCAAAAATGAAGAAATTTCCCTTTTTAATGGCAAAAAGTTATGCATTCTTCTAATTTTCGAGCAAAAAGCAGAAATTCTCTGTATTTTGGAGCAAAATTGCAGAAATTCCCCTAATTGTGTTGCAAAAAGGCAGAAATTCTCTATATGTTGGGGCAAAAAGACATAAATTCTCCTTATTTTGGGGCAAAACTCAGAAATTCCACTTATTTTGGTGCAAAATTTCAAAAATTTCCCTTATTTTGGGGCAAAATTGCAGAAATTCCCCTTATTTTGAGGTAAACAGAAGGAAATTCCCCTTATTTGGGAGCCAAAAGGCAGAAATTTCCCTTATTTTGGGGGAAAATTGCAGAAATTTCACTTATTTCAGGGTAATAAGTCAGAAATTTGTCTTATTTTGGGGCAAAAAAGACAGAAATTCCCTTTGTTTTGGGGGAAAAAGACAGAAATTCCACTTATTTAGAGGCAAAAAAGCAGAAATTCCCCTTATTTTGGAGCAAAAATGAAGAAATTTCCCTTTTTTATGGCAAGAAGTTATGCATTCTTCTTATTTTCTGGCAAAAAGGAAGAAATTCTCCGTATTTTAGAGCAAAATTGCCGAAATTCCCCTAATTGTGGGGCAAAAAGGCAGAAATTCCCTATATGTTTGAGCAAAAAGACAGAAATTCTCCTTATTTGGGGCAAAACTCATAAATTTCACTTATTTTGGGGCAAAATTCCAGAAATTTCCCTTATTTTGGGGCAAAATTGCAGAAATTTCACTTATTTTGTGGCAAAATTGCAGAAATTTCTCTTATTTCAGGGAAAAAAACAGAAATTTTCTTATTTTGGGGAAAAAGGCAGAAATTTCTTTTATTTTGATACAAAATTGTAGAAATTTTTCTTATTTTGGGCAAAAAGGCAGTAATTTCCCATATTTTGTGGCAAAAATGCAAAAATTCTCCTTATTTTGAGGTAAAAAGGCTGAAATTCCCCTTATTTTGCGGCAAAAAGTCAGAAATTCTTCTTATTTTGGGTCAAAAAGCAGACATTTCCCTTATTTTGGGGAAAAATTTTAGAAATTTAACTTATTTTAGGGCAAAAATTAGAAATTCCCGTTATTTTGGGGCAAAAAGACAGAAATTCCGTATATTTTTGGGAAAATCCAGAAATTGCACTTATTTTGGGTCAAAAAGGTGGCAAATCCCCTTATTTTGGGGTAAAAATGAAGAAATTACCCTTTTTTATGGCAAAAGGTATACATTCCCTCTATTTTCGGGCAAAAAGGCAGAAATTCCCCGTATTTTGGAGCAAAATTGCAGAAATTCCCATAATTTTGGGGCAAAAATGCAGAGCTTCCCCTTATTTTGGGGTAAAACTGCAGAAATTTCACTTATTTCGCGGAAAAATGGCAAAAATTCCCTTTATTTTCGGCGAAAAAGTGAGAAAATCCCCGTATTTTGAGACAAAATTGCAGAAATTCACCTAATTTTGGGGTAAAACATGCAGAAATTTTCTTTATTTCGGGGGAAAAAGGCAGAAATTCCTTTTATTTTGGGGCAAAAGGCAGAAATTCCCCTTATTTATGGCAAAATCGCAGAAATTTCCCTTATTTGGCGACAAAAAACAGAAATTCCTTTTATTTTGGGGCAAAATTGCAGAAAATTCCTTTATTATAAGAAAAAATTGCAGAAATTTCTTTTCTTTTGGGGCAAAATTGCAGAAATTTTACTTATTTCAGGGCATAATTCAAAAATTCCTTTTATTTTTGGGCAAAAAGACAGAAATTCCATTTATTTTTGGGTAAAAAGGCAGAAATTTCACTTATTTTGAAGAAATAAGTCAGAAATTCCTCTTATTTTTGGGCAAAAATGAAGAAATATCCCTTTTTTGTGGCAAAAGGTATACATACCCATTATTTTCGGGCAAAAAAGCAGAAATACCCAGTATTTTGGAGCTAAATTGCAGAAATTCCCCTAATTGTGGGGCAAAAATGAAGAAATTCCCTATATGTTGGGGCAAAAAAACAGAAATTCTCCTTATTTTCGAGGAAAACTCAGAAATTCCACTTATTTTGGGGCAAAATTGCAAAAATTTCCTTTATTTTGGGGCAAAATTGCAGAAATTTCACTTATTTTGGGTCAAAATTGCAGAAATTTCACATATTTCTGGGTAAAGAAGCAGAAATTTTCCGTATTTTGGAGCACAATGGCAGAAATTCTTAATATTTTGTGGCAAAAAATGCAGAAATTCCCTTTATTTTGAGGTAAAAAGTCTGAAATTCCCCTTACTTGGGGGCAAAAATGCAGAAATTTCTTTTATTTTGGGGCAAAAACACAGAAATTCCCTTTATTTTGTGGCAAAAAGGCAGAAATTTTTTTTATTTTGGGGCAAAATTGCAGAAATTTCACTTATTTCAGGGCATAATTCAATTTTTTTTTTATTTTGAGGCAAAAATCAGAAATTCCGTTTATTTTGGGGTAAAAAGGCAGTAATATCACTTATTTTGAAGTAAAAAGGCAGAAATTTTTCTTATTATGGGGCAAAAATCAAGAAATTTTCCTTTTTTTGAGGCAAAAGGTATACATTCCTTTTATTTTCGGGCTAAAAGGCAGAAATTCCCCGTATTTTGGAGCAAAATTGCAGAAATTCCCCTAAATGTGGGACAAATAAGCAGAAATTTCCTATATGTTAAGGAAAAAAGACAGAAATTCTCCTTATTTTGGGGAAAAATTCAGAAATTCTATTTATTTTGGGGCAAAATTCCAGAAATTTCCCTTATTTTTGGGCAAAATTGAAGAAATTTCACTTATTTTGGGGTAAAATTGCAGAAATTTCACTTATTTCAGGGAAAAAAGGCAGAAATTTTCCTTATTTTGGGGCAAAAAGACAGAAATTCCTAATATTTTGTGGCAAAAATGCAGAAATTCCTTTTATTTTGAGGTAAAAAGGCTGAAATTCCCCTTATTTGTGGGCAAAACGGCAGAAATTTCCCTTATTTTGTGGCAAAATTGCAGAAATTTCACTTATTTCAGGGCATAAGTCCGAAATTTTCCTTATTTTGTGGCAGAAAAGACAGAAATTCCCTTTGTTTTGGGGGAAAAAGACAGAAATTCCACTTATTTAGAGGCAAAAAGTCAGAAATTCCCCTTATTTTGGAGCAAAAATAAAGAAATTTCCCTTTTATATGGCAAAAAGTTATGCATTCTTCTTATTTTCGGGCAAAAAGGCAGAAATTCCCCGTATTTTGGAGCAAAATTGCAGAAATTCCCCTAATTGTGGGGCAAAAAGGCAGAAAATCCCTATGTGTTCGCGCAAAAAGACAGAAATTCTCCTTTTTTTGGGGCAAAACTCAGAAATTCCACTTATTTTGGGGCAAAATTTCAGAAATTTCCCTTATTTTAGGGCAAAATTGAAGAAATTTCACTTATTTTGGGGCAAAATTGCAGAAATTTCACTTATTTCAGAAAAAAATGCAGAAATTTTTTTATTTTGGGGAAAAGGCAGAGATTTCTTTTATTTTGGTACAAAATTGCAGAAATTTTTCTTAATTTGGGGCAAAGAGGCAGAAATTTCCTGTAGTTTGGGCCAAAAAAGCAGAAATTCCTCTTATTTTGAGGTAAAAATGCTGAAATTCCCTGTATTTGGGGGCAAAAAGGCAGAAATTTCCCTTATTTTGTGGCAAAATTGCAGAAATTTCACTTATTTCAGGGTAATAAGTCAGAAATTTTCCTATTTTGGGGCAATAAAGACAGAAATTTTCTTTGTTTTGGGGGAAAATACAGAAATTACACTTATTTAGATGCAAAAAAGCAGAAATTCCCCTTATTTTGGAGCAAAAATGAAGAAATTTTCTTTTTTTGTGGCAAAAGGTATACATTCCCCTTATTTTCGGGCTAAAAAGCAGAAATTCCCCATATTTTAAAGTAAAATTGCAGAAATTCCCCTAATTGTGGGGCAAAAAGGCAGAAATTCCTTATATGTTAGTGCAAAAATCAGAAATTCTCCTTATTTTGGGGCAAAATCAAAAATTCCACTTATTTTGGGGCAAAATTGCAGAAATTTCACTTATTTTAAGGCAAAATTGCAGAAATTTCACTTATTTCAGGAAAAAAGGCAGAATTTTTTCTTATTTTAGGGCAAAAGGGCAGAAATTCCTAATATTTTGTGGCAAAAAATGCAGAAATTCTCCTTATTTTGAGGTAAAAAAGCTGAAATTCCCCTTATTTGTGGGCAAAAAAGCAGAAATTTCTCTTATTTGTGGGAAAAAAAGCAGAAATTTCCTTTATTTTGGGGCAAAATTGCAGAAATTTCACTTATTTTAGGGTAATAAGAAAGAAATTTTCCTTATTTTGGGGCAAAAAAGACAGAAATTCCCTTTGTTTTGGGGGAAAAAGACAGAAATTCCACTTATTTAGAGGCAAAAAAGCAGAAATTCCCCTTATTTTGGAGCAAAAATGAAGAAATTTCCATTTTTTATGGCAAAAAGTATGCATTCTTCTTATTTTCGGGCAAAAAAGCAGAAATTCCTCGTACTTAGGAGCAAAATTGCAGAAATTCCCATAATTGTGTGGCAAAAAGGCAGAAATTCTCTCTATGTTGGGGCAAAAAGACAGAAATTCTCCTTATTGTGGGGCAAAGCTCAGAAATTCCACTTATTTTGGGGCAAAATTTCAGAAATTTCCTTTATTTTTGGGCAAAATTGCAGAAATTTCACTTATTTTGGGCAAAAAGTTAGAAATTTCCCAAATTTTTGGGGCAAAAATGCAGAAATTCCCCTTATTTTGAGGTAAAAAGGCTGAAATTCTCGCTATTTTGGGGCAAAAAAGCAGAAATTCCCCTTATTTGGGGGCAAAAGGCAGACATTTCCCTTATTTTGGGGAAAAATTTTAGAAATTTAACTTTTTTAAGGGCAAAAAGTCAGAAATTCCCCTTATTTTGGGGCAAAAAGACAGAAATTCCGTTTATTTTTTGGGAAAAGTCAGAAATTGCACTTATTTTGAGTCAAAAAGGCGGAAAATCCCCTTATTTTGGGGTAAAAATGAAGAAATTTCCCTTTTTTATGGCAAAAAGGTATACATTCCCTTTATTTTCGAGTAAAAGGCAGAAATTCCCAGTATTTTGGAGCAAAATTGCAGAAATTCTCCTAATTTTATGGCAAAAATGCAGGGCTTCCTCTTTATTTTGGGGTAAAACTTCAGAAATTTCACTTATTTCGCGGCAAAATTGCAGAAATTCCCTTTATTTTCGGCAAAAAAGGCAGAAAATCCCCGTATTTTGGAGCAAAATTGAAGAAGTTCACCTAAATTTGGGGTAAAACATGCAGTAATTTTCTTTATTTTGGGGCAAAAAGGCAGAAATTCTTTTTATTTTGGGGCAAAAGCAGAAATTCCCCTTATTTTAGGGCAAAATTGCAGAAATTTCTCTTAATTGGGGACAAAAAACAGAAATTCCCTTTATTTTGGGGCAAAATTGCAGAAAATTACTTTATTATGGGGAAAAATTGCAGAAATTTTATTTTATTTTATGGCAAAATTGTAGAAATTTCACTTATTTCAGAGAAAAAAAGCAAAAATTTTTTTATTTTAGGGCAAAAATTCAGAAATTCCCATTATTTTGGGGCAAAAACGCAGAAATTCACCTTATTTTGGGGTAAAATTGCAGACATTTCACATATTTCAGGGCAAAAAGGCAGAAATTCCCCTTTTTTGGAAGCAAAATGGCAGAAATTCCCCGTAATTTGGAGAAAAATTGCAGAAATTTCCCTTGTTTGGGGGCATAAAGGCAGAAAATCTCTTTAATTTCGGGCAAAAAGGCAGAAATTCCCTGTATTTGGAGCAATATTGCAGAAATTCCCCTAATATTGGGGCAAAAATGCAAAAATTCCCTTTATTTGGGACAAATCGGC